>NW_007736717.1:34750-40244 GCF_000696425.1 Galeopterus variegatus
AGGCTCAGAAACATTGATCATATCCTTATTTTCAAGGATTTTTACAACTATATTTTGCCCTGGATTCTATCCAGGACATCCCTAGGTTTCAGAATAATTTTTCTTTTGTTTTTCTCTGGACTGAAGTGGAAAACTATTTAGTTACCCTTGGGCAGCCCCTGGGGAATTAGATACTGGCGGGAAAGCTGCTGGAGCCTAGGCAGGCTCAGGGCTGTGGAATGTCCTGCTGTCCCTCGTTTCCTGCCCTTCACTGCCAGGCACGCATGGCTGGGGGACCGAGGGTCTCTGCTCATGGAATTTCCTCCCAGGACTGGCTCTCTGACTTTCCTGTGTGTCTGGCTCACTGAATCTGATGAGAGGAAGGTGCAGCTGAGTCAGCGATGAGTTGTAAAATATGTCATTTAAACTGACATGTCGTTTTCTTAGTTTCAAAGATGAAGAATGAGAAACTGACACACGGTGACCCTTCTGAGCATTTTTAAAAAATCAATTCAAACTTATAGAAAATTTGCTAAAATATTACAAAGAGCATTCCTATACCTTTTGCTCAGATACACTTATTAACATTTTACTCCACTTGTCTTATTACAGTCTCTCTCTCTCTCTCTCTGTCTCCATAATTCCCTCCTCCTTTCTCCCTCTTTCTCTCTCTTCCATTTAAGGGTAAGTTATATTCATCATGATCTTTTATCCCTAAATACTTCAGTGTATATTTCTTAAGAGCAGGGATATTTCTTTACATAACCACAGTACAGTTATCAGCTTCAGTAAATTTAACATGGATACTCTGCTTTTGTCTAATCTGCTGCTTGTACTCCAGTCCTCTCTACAGACCCCACGATGTTTTGATAGCACCCCTCCTTTCCCCCCTCCCCCAATTACAGGATCTAGTCTAGGGTCGCATGTTGAATTTAGTCATCATATTTCCCTAGCCTCCTTTAATCTGGAACATTTCCACAGTCTTAGTCTTTTATGACATTTTTGAATAATACACGTACCTACTTTTTTTTTTTTTTAAATAGAGTATTCTTCATTTGGAGTTTGTCTGTTTTCTCAGGATTAGATTCATGATTAGATTAGGTTACTAATTCCTGGTCAGAAATTGCCTAAGTGATGTTGTGTCCATCTCAGGATCTGGAGGCACATGATATTCTTCACCAGGAATGTTGTCTGATCACCTGGTCATGGTGTTATCTGATTTTTCCACTGTGTTTGTTGTTCTTTTTTCCTCCTTGAAATCTGTGAAGAGATGCTTTAAGACTGTATGAATGTCCTGCTCCTCGTCAAAATGTCTCTGTAGATTTAACATCCACAGTTGATTCTTGTCTGTCCCAGCCTTTCCCATTGTGGTCGTGAGCATATTTTCCATCTCCAGAGTTCCTTTCATGCAGTCTGGGCTGGGGGAGCCTTTCCTGCCGAAGCTCTCGTGGTCATAGTGGTGCCACTGTAACCTGTGCCATCACACTCTGATCCCTGTCCTGTGCCCCAGTGACTCATTGCTTTCATCCGAGCCTCACCCCTCAGCCAGCTACATTCTCTCAGAGTTGAAAGACCCCCAGGTCATCAGGTCAGGTGTCTCATCTCCTCCATCCCTGAAGGACAGTGCTTGAGTAAGGAAGAAGCCCATTCCGGGGCTGGGTTATTCTGTTAGAAAGTCCTTCCATTGAGCCAGTCTTTCTCCCTGAAATTTTGAGGGTCTTACTTCTATTCTACCATTAGGAATGACCAAAAAGAAATGAACTTCTTACATATGACAGCACGTCAAGGCATGATCTAATGTGACCCTCACAGTAATTTGGTAGGATGGGAATGTGCAGAGAAGGAGAGAGGGTGAGTGTGGCAGGGAGGAAGGGAAGCAGCATCTTCTAAGCCCAGTCTGTGCTCCAGGCACACATGGGGGGTGTTAGGTGCATGAGCTGAAATTTTACCAGAACCCCCTGAATTGTGCATTCTTCCCAGCAGTGCAGGGCAGTTGTCTGTTTTGTTCTCAACAGAAGCCCCAATGCCTGCAACAGTGCCTGACCCTGCTAGTGCTCACTACATACCTGCTGAATGAGTAAACGACTTGCAGATGAGGAAACAGCCTCAGAAAGGTTGGGTAACTTGTGCCCAACTGCATAACTGTTGAGCGGCAGAGCTAGGTTACCACCCCAGATAGGATGACTTTGAGAACTCTTATCCGTAATCACCGAATGACAAATATTTATTCTTGGAAGATAGTTAGTTGAGAGGAAGAACATTTTCAAGGTGTTGCTATAGGTTGAAAGGTGTAGTTTGAAAACGTTGGATTGGTGTGTGTGACACCCTGGGTTTGGTCACCTGGGGTTTCCTACGAACCTAACAGAACAGGAGCTGTGTGTCTTGCTGCCTTCCTGGGTCACTTTCTTCGGGGTATTTGGGGAAGCACCAGGGTCAGTCAGGAGACTGAGAGAACAAGGGGACAATGCAGGCAAGAGCCTTTTTTGTGGTTTCTGCAGGGGGGATTGGGCTAGGCAGGGTAAGCAGATGCAGGACTGGCGAGGTTGAATATTTCCAGTGGACTTTGGGGTGCAGGGACTGTCCTTAGTTGTCTGGTACCTGGTCCTGGCGTGATTAGGACAGAGGACTATTGGTCCCGAGCATGGGAGCCTGATGAAGGAGGTGGTAGGTGTGGGCTCTGGATTGGCTGGTTTGCGTATGAAAGGCCTGCGTGTGGCTGAGTCCCTTACTATCTCTAGGAGCTGGCTAGCCCTGGGAGGAGCAGTGCTTCCAGGACCAATAAGGCCCCAGATGTCAAACCATCTGAAATACAGAAAATGAAAAGGTCTGATTAATACAGTTTGAAATTATATTTTTTTAAAAAACTGAATCAGATCAAATTTATAGGCTGTGCTCCCCTTCCCACAGATTAAACAAAACCAAGGACCTTTCTGTTTCTTTCACGATGCACTCAGGGGGCTCTGAGGTGTCCCAGAGGGGTCAAAGCAAAGCCTTTCAAGTCAGGCTCTGCCTGCCTTGTCCTTTGTGTGAAATCAGGCAAATCAAATGCCTTTCCAAGTCCCAATTTCCTCGCCTGTGAGACGGACTAAACTAATAACAGTACCTACCCCATAGGACTAGTGTCCATTTAAACGAGGTCGTGTAGACTATGTTTTGTTGGATGTGCTAAATAAGTATTTGTTGAATTAATAAATTCTAAGAAATGTTGAAGTTTTTATGTTTTCTTTTTAAATTTAATTTTTAAGTCAATTAAAAATTTAAAGGACTTAGAAAAACAAATTATATTTAAAAAATGCAGTGAAAATCCTTCCCGTCATCTCTGTCCCCATCTGCTCAGTTCTTACTCTTCCCCATAGGTAACCACGGTTCCTAGTTTCTATGTGTCATTCCAGAGTCCTTACGTTATTGCTTAATCACCAGTATAGATTCTGACTGTCCCCTTGTTTATGCAACGGGTAGCATATCAAGCACACTCTTTTGCACTTTGCTTTTTCACTTAACAATGTATCTTGAAGACTTTCCATGTAAGTGCATGGTGCGCTTCCCCATTATTTTCATAGCTGTATAGTATTCCTTTTTATGAAGGTACTGTACTTTCTTACATGAACATTTGGGTTGCCCTTGTGTTTTGTTCTTACAAATAATGATGGAATAAGGCCCAATGTTTTAAAATAAATTTGTTTATATTTCTTCATGTTTCATTAAAATGAACTTACTTGGCCACCTTAATTCCCACCTTCCCATCTACTGCTTGAGGCTGAGATTTGCAGGCCAGCACCCCATACCTCTTCTCCCTTCTCTGATAGGGCAGTAGTGCGCAGACCCTTACTAGTAGGCAAGGACCACTCGAGACAAAGTTATTGATGCTCAAATCACACAGTTTATTGATCACACATATCACACGCACCAAACTTTTACTTTTGATTACTCTATATCCTAGCCTACTTCTAACTTAAACTAAATGACCCCTTAAGGGTACACTGCACACAGCTCCTATTTTTTATCCTGTTAGGAACAGGTCAGGGATCTTACATCTCCAGTGCGAGGTCCTTTCCTGACTCATATCCACCAGGAAATGGATGCATCTGATGGGGTGTAATTGATGATCCTTGAGAATGTGGCTTGAGAGCGGTATGCACCCAGTTCCCTTCTCAGTGTGGCAGAGGCAACGCTCAAGGTCCCTTACCTTTACAAGCTGAAGGCCCTGTGGGTTTCAACAAGACTGGCTTCCACCTCTGTGTGAGAGTTGTCCACACCAAGAAGTGTCAATTCCAGTCTGTTTCTGTCCACTGGATAAAGGGTCCGAGCAGCTGGCCAGCAACATCCCATGGCTGACAGATGCAGCAACTTGGGGCTTTTGCCTGTTTATACTTTGTTTGAGGTCTGGCCTGGGCTGATTATCTCCTTGTCGTGGCCTCACAGATGCTCCCTCAAGGACCAGATGGTGACATCTCAACAGGGTGAAAACTGGCAGGGTGTGTTGTTATCTCATCACGTGAGCGGTGTCCCGCTTTGCCTTCCAGGTCCATTATGTCATTAGTAATGTAAGTCCCTTGACCAAAGTTCCTCCATATTCTCTAGCTAACTAAACCTATTTCTGCTATAAAACAAACACAAACTAGTAAAAATATCACACAATTTGTACTCCCAACAAGTAGCACTACTGGATGATGAATTTGAGAAATAGTTGTTTTCATGGAGGAAAAATGTGTGCCCTGTGAATACATAAGCTGCTTTGGCTTCTCCCTCCCTCCCCAACACCAGTTCCTGACTTCTCTTTCTGTCTATGGGATGGCAGCAGCTCTTTCAGCCCCCACGCTTCTCCTGCCCCCACATTCCACTAGCTCCAGAATACAGCAGAGCCAAGAGAGATGACCGGGTCTGGGGAGGCTGGGAGGGCCTTGGAATTCTTCTAACAGCAGGCTGCTGGGGGGTGGAGCCAGGGCCCTGGGGTTTCCTTCAGACCTGCCAGGCTCTGCACACACTCAGAGCTGGCTCTGGGCCCCCAGGCCCCTCCTGGCCTCATTTGACCCCTATTGAATCCTGTCTGCCACCTGCCAGGTCACAGGTTGGTGCCCACTGAGCGAGCAGCATCCCTGCCACGCAGAGGAACCTGGACCTGGAGCCTGCGCCTCTGTCCTCATCTCCAGATGGGTGGGTCTCCTCAAAGGTCTAGGCCTTCCTGGTCTGAGGCCCTCTGAATAAAGCCACTGTCTCCTCCATCCTCCGTGAAATGAATGGATGAAGAGTGGCCTTCAGGGTGTCCTGCCATCAAGCCTCAGACCCTTCCGACGGCTCCAGGGAGCCCCTCCTCCGCTCCCGCCCCTCCTCCGCAGCCATGCTTCCCCTTGGGCTCTGGCAGACACGGCCTGCCGCGCTCCCCAGCCCTTCTTCCCGGAGGAGTGGGGGCTGTGAAGCCACCCGGCTCCCGAGGGGACTGGCCCCAGGGCGCATGGCAGGGGTGGGGAAGTGCACTTCGTGGCCCAGAGAGAGGTTCGGGGGGGGGGGGGGGGGG
>NW_007736717.1:40884-42345 GCF_000696425.1 Galeopterus variegatus
AGGGGCCTGCTTTGCTCTGCGCCCTCCGGCCTGGCCGCTGCTCCGCTCTGCTCCAGGCTCGAGGGCCCCAGGCTGGAGCCCCAGCACCAGGTACAGCTGTCTGCTGCATCAGGCCTGCTGTCTGTTCCTTCCGCTTCCCGCTGCCCAGCCCTGCCTCCTGGTCCCCAAGGCTAGAAGCCTCAGTGACTCAGGAGATTGCCCAGAGAATCTGAAGACCTGAGTCCTAGGGCTGGCCCCGTCATCTACTTGTCTGAACAAGTCACTCTGCTCTGCCGCTCCAGGTTTCCCGTGATGGACAGGGTGACTATGATCTCTGATGTCGCATGGACTCATGATCCTCCACACCTACTGTCTGGTCTTTTTGACATTGCCTGAGTGATACTGGAACAAGTGACTCCCCCACGCAGGCCCCTGGGATAGACACTGCAGGAGACCTGCTTAGAAAGCCATGGCACAGAGCCTGCTCCGTGCTGCGAAGGGGAACACAAAACAACCCACGTTCTAGAAAGTGTGACGTGAGGGGTCTCAGAACCCTGGAGTGAATACTGTTACCGGGAACTAGAGTCCCGTTTGCCTCGGTTTTTTTCCCCAAGTCAATGAACAATCAGAGACCCGAGTTTTTGACAAAGCAAAGCTTTAATGAGCACAGAGGAGGACACACTTCAAGGGAGAAGTGGGCCAATTCCCTGGGCAGAGAATGGCCCTTACACATAAGTTTAGGGGTTTTTAGTTTTACTAATTTTGCGTATGCGTTAGCTTACTTGATTGACAGGCCAGGGTTATATAACCTTTCTCCTACTGCGCATGTCCTTACCCCCAAATTCAGTCTGTTACAATAATATGTATTTATGGATTGTGTATTTATAAGCACCTAATGAGCATTAGCATGTTTAAAGGTCACCTAAGGTCTCAAGTTGCCCCTTCCGTGCCTGTTCTTATACCTGGAAAGTCCCGAGCGGGCTTTTTCTTTATCAAGTTGCCCACAAAAAAGGTGGATTCTGGTTGACATTTTCGCTAAGTTACCCAAAGGGGACAGACCTGGGTGTCATAGTGGAGAAGTTTAATTTTCCATTTCTGTCTACCTGTTGGTGACTAACTTCCTGGCAAATACCAGTGAACATCCTCTCCCCTTTTAGCCCTTTGTTTTCAAGAAAGAAAGGGTGATCTTGAGCACATATCACATTTATTGTCTTGCTAGCAAGGGAACCTGCAAGGTGACTGAGAGTGGAGTCATACAACATCTGTCTTTTTGTGACTGGCTCTTTCATGTCGCATAGCACCTCCAAGGTTAAACCATGTCGTAGCATGTATCAGAACTTTCTTCCTTTTTTTTTTCTGGAAAAGCAAATGAAAGTCATGTTTATATCAACACTGACATTACAAAGTACAGGGAAGAGGGGAAGGAAGGAAGGAAGAAGGAAACAAAACCCTCTACTAACCCTGCTAGTACTGTCTCACTCA
>NW_007736717.1:43540-44188 GCF_000696425.1 Galeopterus variegatus
AAGGAAGGAAGGAAGAAGGAAACAAAACCCTCTACTAACCCTGCTAGTACTGTCTCACTCAACAAGACCATAATGCTTCGTCCCATATTCAGTCACTTATATAATAAACCACAAATAAAATCTTCTTTGGAAGATACATTGCTCCTCTTTGAGATGGCAGGGACAAGGGACCAGAAGTTTGGGTAGGAGGCTTTGTTCTTTTGGCAGAGCCTCTCAGTCATTATAGATATTGCTGCACTGTTAATAAAAAATACATGCTTCTCTGTAAAGCCTTTAAAAAAACTCCAAGGATGAGATGGCTGAGGTCTCAGCTTAAGTATCTCCAAATAAATTTTTGTCCATCCCTTGACCTTTCCATGTGTTATTTCTTGGTTGTCTTCTAGATCAATGCCATTCTCTGTTTGTGAGCTTCTGTGGTGCAAGCTTTTTTGTAGGGTCAAATTTCTTTGGAGCCAAATCCTGGCGCTGTAGATGTAGCTGGACATCTTTCACCTCCAGGGTGCTAGGCTTGCGATGCTGAGCAAGCTGGCAAACCACTGTCACCACACTCTTGATAAAATCATCAGCAGTCTGCAGCAGCATCTCCTCCACATCTTCATCCAACTGCTCATTAGCATCCACTTCTTTTTCTAAGTCCTGTAACTTCTT
>NW_007736717.1:45158-57708 GCF_000696425.1 Galeopterus variegatus
CTTCTTGGTCAATACCTGATTGTTTTCAGGGCTAAGATGACCTCCTGTCCCAGGAGTGCCAGGTATCTTTACTACTGTAGTGCTATTGGCCATGGAGCCTTGTGGACGGGTACTGGCTGGTTCAGGTTTTATGGATGAGAAATTAGAGAGGTTGATTAGTGCTGAGTGGCCGAACTGGTTCATAATCTGCTGAGCTTTGGACTTCAGCTCATAGAGCTTATCGAGATCCTGTTTATTTTTGGAGCTGTGAGGACCAAGGCCAATCAAAGGCAGCAGTGTCTATCTCCCCATGATATGCGGAGACTCAAACCTTTCTTCGTTTTTAAGGCAGAACGACATTCCACTGTATGTATGCACCACGTTCCATTCATCCGGGATGGACACTTAGGCAGCTTCCTCCACTTGGCTGTTGTAAATGTGCTGCTGCGAGCACAGGTGTGCAAATATCTGATTGAGTTCCTGCTTTCAATTCTTTTGGGTATATACCCAGAAGTGGAATTGGTAGATCATATAGTAATTCTGTGTTTAATTTTTTGATGAACTGCTATACCGTTTTCCACAGTGTCTGCATCTTTTCCCATTCCCACCAGCAGTGTACAAGGGTTCCAGTTTCTCCGCATCCTGGCCAACGCTTTTTATCTTTTTTTTGTGTGTGTGTGTGTTTGTTTATAATAGCCATCTTAATGGATGTAAGGTGGTATTTCATTGTGAATAAATGGTTTTAAAAATTAGCTAATTAGGCCAAGATTGCAATTTTATTTCATAAAAACTAATAATCAAATCAGTTGTTGCAGAAACTAAAAAAAAGATGGTCCCAGATAAAAAGTGTGCTGTTTACCCATCAGGAAAAAAAAAATTAAGAAGCAAATGATAATAGTACAACTGTGGCTATTTATTGGACTAACAAGGCCCTGTGCCCTGACAGTAACATGCTGTGGGATCTGTTCCCAGGGAAATATGCAGAAGTCAGTTGCAGACACCAAGGGACAGGTTCTGGCTGGCGCAGGCCACTCGGGCCCAGGCTTCCTGACTCCACTACAGAGGTGCAGAATACCTGGTGTACCCGTTTCTGAGCTTAGGGAATGCAGCCTTTTCCCTCAGCTCTTTTTGAAGGGCTCCTTAGTGGTCATCGTGCTGTGACCTACTCTTTCCTAGGAGCCCAGTCAGAATGCAGTCTTAGCTGTGTGTGGTGTGGGTCACATGGGCTCTCTGTGGAGTGGGGCCTGTCTTCCTGGCCCCAATGACCTTTTCTCCCTGTGCCTGAAGACAGGAAGGTTTCTTTATGTTTCATTTATAATTGCTGCTGGCCGAGTCCTGGGACACCAGCACAGACGGCCTGTGTAGACGTGGGTTGTGGGTACTGCTGAGGCTAGGCAGCTGTGTGGGTGTGCTGGTGGAGCAACTACTCCTGCCTTCAGCAGATGCTGACCTGTGGACTGTCGAGGTCTCACAGAGAAGTCAGCCCTTACATCTGACAGGGACAATGGCTGGGCCTCTGGGGGTGCAGAAAGGGGTCATGGTTGGCCTTGGGAAGAGGAGGTGTCTCTTATCCCTCTCTTATGCCCAGGTGTTTCTCCAGGGGCCAGGGATGGGCATGGTTGTGACTGGGGTTGGGGTGCAGGGGGAGCTCTGGAGGTCCTGGGTGGCTGGTGGTCCAGGCAGATCAGTATAGTCTGTGCAGTGGTGGTGGGGAGGGGTCTGTGGGACAAGAGCCGAAGCGTTAGGCTGGGTTTTTTTTTTTTTTTCCTTTTTGTCTTTTTTCGTGACCGGCAACGGATCGCAACCCTCAGTGTCGCGCCCGTACCGGACCGGGACCGGCAACGGGATCGCAACCCTCGGTGTTGCGCCCGCACCTCGCTCAGCCAGTGAGCGGCCGGTCTGTATGTGGGATCCGAACCCTCGGCGGGAGCGCCACCGCGCTCCCAAGCGACGCACTGTAGCAGTGCACCACCGGGCCGGCCCTAGGCTGGTTTTTGACATTCAACTTCTCTCTCCACTCAGGTTCCTGGGGGAAGCCAAGATCCCACTCCGGGAGGTCCTGGCCACCCCCAGTCTGTCTGCCAGCTTCAATGCCCCCCTGCTGGACACCAAGATGCAGCCCACAGGGGTAAGTCCCATTGTCCTCTGCATTAGGTAACTTTCTAGTCTGAGGCCATGCCTGTGGCTCTCTCCCTGGGTCTTGACTACCTGACCCCAGATGTGTGTCCAAGTTCAGCTCCCAGGAACCAGGCCTGGCCCCCCTATGCCCAGAGCTGGCGGTGCCTGGAGGGGCACTGGGCTGGGAGAGATGAGGCTCCCTCCTCGACCCCTGGCCCACCTGCAGGGTTCAAGTCAGCCTTGCCTCCCACCAGCTTGGCTTGCCCCTGGGTCTTTCTTGTCCATCTGGCCACCTCCTGTCCCAAGCTTCCCAGTCAGCCTTGGCTATGCCCTCTGCGCCCCCCCACACCCCCTTCTGGACCTCCCTCCCACACTGCCCAGCCCCCTTCTCCAGATTCAGAATATCTGAGTCATCTGGGTCACAGAACACAAGGGAAGGGAGACAGACAGGCCTCTTCCCTGCCTACTAGGACCTGTCAGACCCCCTTCTTTTTCCTCCATTGTCCTGCCCGCCCCTCCCCCAGCGTTCCCAGTGCTCTCCCAGTACAAGCAGACAATACCCAGCCCTCTCTCTGGCCTCCTGTTATTCCTGTTATTTTTAGCGAGCTAAATATACCCTGCAGGGTTCTTTCTTCCTGGTCAGGAGAATTCCTGGCCTTCCTTCTGGGGTCAGCGCAGCCTCCCAGGATGCACCAGGGAACTATCATTTTTTTTTGACTGGGATTCGAACTTTTGACTTTGGTGTTACAATGCCACACTCTAATCACCAGAAAACTATTTATTGGTTTGGAAATACTTCCTCCCAGTGGGGCCTGGGGGATTCTGGGCTCTGAGTTCTGTCAGACGGGGGACCGCATCGCCCCGTGGGATGTGTTTGTGTGTGTGCGATGTTGGGGCCCTTGGCTGGCCTAGTGAGTCAGGAAGTGGCCAGTCTGGGCAGAGCTCTGAGCGGAACTGCAGTGGGCACTGAGACCTAGAGAAAGAGAGCAACTGGTGCCATGTCCAAGTGGGGACATGAACCAGGGCACATCTCCTAAACTCTCTGGGTGGAAGGGACTTGAATGGACTCCTGGTTCACCGGATGCCCAGTCTACCACCTGCCCGATGCTGGAATTCTCTCACAGCATCCTAGGCCAGTGATGGCTGGGTTGCTTCCTTGATGGGGAGATGCCACTACTGAGGAGAATCCATTCCTTTCTCAGTCAGTGCTCACTGGTAGAACATTCTGGTTCAGTGCAGTATTTATTCGCTGAGCCTGTCTCCGTCACCTCCTGAATCCCCTCTTGCCTTCCTTTGGAGCTCTCCAGTCTCCTAAAACTCTTTGTAGTCAAGGAGGACCCCAAGAACTTCTGGAACTATCCCTTCAAGTGATCCTGGGGGTCCTACCCAACCCTAAAGGCACAGAAAACTAATGAAATTATCGGCATCCAGGCAGCAGGTGCTGAGAGGCGCCGGGAGTAGAGGGATCTGCTTGGTGCTTTTGTGTCGCATCTCAGGGATGGACTGCCTACTTTGCTGTGTAGTAGGCCCCAAAGCCTCCAACCAGGGTTTCTCACTTGCATGCTGAGACATCACCATCTCTCCACCCCAGCCCTGTATGCGCCCATGACACTGGGTTTCCTGCACCTGCTCCCCTTCAAGCTCCAAGGCCCATCCAGCCCCCAAGACAGCTTTCCACACCTGGTTCCTGTCCACGGGCTGAGCCAGGCTGGTGGCCCTCCTCTGGCTTCCTCACCTCTCCTTCTGGTGCTCCTTGTTCTCGAACTCTGTCTGGGTCTCATGCTCACCAACTGGGGAGCCTGCTGCTTTCTCTTCCCTGGCTGTCTGCAGAGCTTGACAATCTTTCACCAACCATGTCTCCAAGAAGGGCGCGTGAGAGCCAGGAGGTGGTGGGTGGGAGGGGAGGGCTGGACCCTGGTTGGTTGAGCCCCCTAGCTGAGCACCCCCTAGCTGGGAGAGGTGGGACACCCTCCCTGCTGCCCAGGAGGCAGTGCTCACCTGTGGAGAGGGCCAGCGCCAGATTCTAGTCCCTGTGCTAGGCCTACAGTCACAGCGCAGCCACAGGCAGCTGGGAAGACCCTCTGAGCTGGGGCATCCTGCCTGGGAGCTGGGCTGGTTGCACTGCAGTGGGAGGCACCTAGAACTCAGATGTGCTTAGAAGGGACGGAGAGCCAGGAGGAGCTGAGGATGCTCACTGGTCACTTGCTGAGGCCTGACTTCTGGGTTGGGCCCACTGAGCAGAGCATGCCAGGCACCCGCATTTGGTCGTAGCTCAGTGTTCTCACCCAAGACACTTTAGACATGGCACGCTGGGCTGTGTGCCATGCAGAGGGGCCCAATCTCCTCACACATCTCCCAGGCTGACAGGGAGATCACCACACCTGTCCTGGAGGAGCCACGCAGCAGGAAGGAAAGAACATACTCACAAATGTATTCAAGAGCAGCTCACTAATGAAGGTGTGGATACAGGTGAAACTGTGTTGGTATCACCCCAATGGCAGGAGCCAGAGTCACATCAGAAAGGGAAGCTCCCAGGTGATGAGAGCACATGAAGTGATGCGGTGGGCAGGGAGCCAGGAGGGCACTGAAGGTGGCAGCAGGGGCCAGGGAGGGCAGACACAATGCTCTGGTGAATCCTGAGCTTCCTTCAAGTGGTGCAAAGATTCTGCCAACCCACCCTGCGTCAGCTCAGGGCCACGTCCTGCACTCTGCTGGCTTCTGGAGGTTGTGAGGGAAAAGCATGACACAGACAGCACCAGGCCTGGCCTGTCCACTCGCACAGTGTGTGTTAGGGGAGGTAGGCGCGGGCTGGCCTGGGGTTTGGTCTCGATGAGCTCAGTGTTGGACAACTGTGGCCCAGGGGCAAGCAACAGGGCTGAGCATGGTCAGATGGGGGAAGGACCCAAAGCCAGGAGGAGGGTGGGGGCCTGGAAGGGTCTGATGAGGCTGTTCCCTGCCTTTGCCTTTGGTTTCCTGAGCTCTCTTAGCCTGGGGGCCAGCCAGAAGCCTCCAGGGTTCTGCTGATGTTGACTGTGGACCCCAAGATAGCAGACAGGGTGCCGTGGGCACCCTGCTCCAGGGCAGCGTGTTTTGGTGGACACGTGATTGACTGATAATGGGCTCGTGGCAGGATAACCCCGCAGTGTTGCTGGGGCTGGAAACCTGAGGAACTAACTGGGCTCTCAGCTAGAGTACCTTGATGTGGAAGGCCTTGAAGAGGGTTCCGCTGGGGTCTCTAGGCCAAGGTCATGTAGTCTGGGAGCGTACAGGGATCACATAAATCCCGCAGGAAGAAAATCTCAACTCTGGTTGTTTGGAGAAGGCGACAGGAGCTGAGTTATGATGTCACAGCAAGGGTGGGAGCACATGGCCCTGGGTGGTGTCCACAGACATGCTCCCTCCCCCTTTACATCCTCAGTAGAGCTAGAGGTCTCCATTATTAACCATGCCTGTTCCTGAAGCAGTGGTCCTTGGAGCCCGCCCCTTGGTGGCGAGATCTATTCTAGAGCCTGGGCTTTAGAGCCTCTGCAGCTGCCAGGGATGTCCTAGTGGCTCCTGGATGGGCTGTATAAAAGGTGGACCTGGCTCTGTGCTGGAAGTCTCCTCCAAGTGCCCGGAGACACCCAGATGTTGCCAATACTCCAGGAGGTTGGCATGGAACGACAGCGTAGAAGTACCTGAGGCTTAGGAAACCCCAGGAAGGGATGCCGGGATGGTCTTTGGGTTCTAGGGCTTGCTGTTCCTTCCTGTGTCTTGTAGAGCGCTGCTCCCAAGCCCCTATGCTGAGGTGCTGGCACCAGGCCATGGTGTGGAGCAGTTACACTCCTGCGACTCTGCCTCTGCACAGAGATGGTGTACCAGACCCCCCAAGTGCTGTGGAGGGAGTGGATAGGCAGCGTGAGCCCCTAGAAATAGAAAGGGGTGCTCTTCAAGGACATATGGTCCTAGGTTCACAGTCCCAAGGGCAGCCAAAGTGTGACTCCTTTAATATTTTGCTTACGTCTCCCCACCTCACTGGAGTCCACTCAGACCACCTGATTTAACACTGCAAACTGCAAGCCCTCCTGCTCCCCTGATCCTTCTTGCCCTGGTTTACTTTTCTTTCTAACATACTCTATAGGTGACATATTTATTTCATTTATTATTTGTTGTCTGTCTCCTCTGCCAAGATTTCAGCTCCTTGGGAACGGGAGCCTTTGTTTTACTCATGGAAGCATCCCCAGTATCTTGAACAACGTTCGGCCCCTAGCAGGTGCTTGATATATATATTTGTGAAGGGAATGAATAAATGAATTAATGAATGAATGGGTCAGGCCAGACATGTCAGGCAGGGTCCCCGCTTCCTATCTTTCCGGTGCAGGCCCAACTCAGGCCGAGCCAAGTGAACACCCGCACAGGACTGGCCTCATGGGACAGGGGCCCATGCTCAGAAGGGCCAGTGCTGGGTTTGATTCTCTCCTGTTGCCACCTGAAATTCTTAACAATTGTTTTTTCCTAATTTTTCATAAGAGGCTCCATATTTTCATTTGCCTTGGGCCTGCAGATCATGTGCTGGTCCTGATCCCATCTTCCTACTACTCCTGGAGGGCGGCAATGAGCTTGAGTGGGTGAGGGGCTTTATCTGTCGGGTGAGATTCCTGTTGCTAAAGCAGAAGCAGGATTTCTCAGGTTTTTAAAAACATTTTATTTTGAAATAATTTAAGATTTTGAGAAAAGTTGCCAAGAATAGTACAAAGACTGTTTTGTCCCTAACCATTTGATATTAAGTTGCCAACCTCCTGGCCCACCATCCTAAACTTTAATGTGTATTTACCCAGTTAACGACTTTCTTCTACACAAAGTACTTCAAATGTTCACGAAAGATTCATATTATATTTCAATTCTATTTTCCACGAACTTTTTGAAGTACTCTCTGTATAACCACAACACAACCTTCAACATGGGGAAACTAACATTGAGACAAAAATTTCATCCAATCCACAGGACCCCCCCGCTTCAAGGTTCATCAGTTTTTTTCAACAGTGTCCTTTATAGCAAAAGGATACGATTAAGGATCATGTGCTGTTTTTCGTTGTTTTGTCTCTTCAGTGTCCTTCCATCTGGGATAATTCCTCAGTCTTTCTTTGACTTTTATAACCTTGTAGGCTTGACGCTTTTGGAAACACAGGCCAGTTATTTTGTAGACTGTCCCTCAACCTGGTTTGTCTGATGTTTACTTGCATTAGACTGGAGTATGCATCTTTGGTGAGAATGTAACACAAGGGACTCATTCTAGAATGTGACTCTAGTTCTACCCTATCAGGTGGTACAGTTTTTTTTTTTTTCGTGTCCGGCAACAGACCGCAACCCTCAGTGTTGCGCCCGTACCGGACTGGGACCGGCAACGGGATCGCAACCCTCGGTGCTGCGCCCGCCCCTCGCTCAGCCAGTGAGCGGGAACCGGTCTGTATGTGGGATCCGAACCCTCGGCGGGAGCGCCACCACGCTCCCAAGTGGCGCACTGTAGCGGTGCGCCACCGGGCCGGCCCAAGTGGTACAGTTTTGATTTGTTTCATTACTGCATTGTTAACCTTGACCATTTGACTATGCTGGCATTTACTGGGTTTCCCCACTAATCATTCATCCACTCCCTTTCTAATAAGTAAGAATTTTATGGGGAGGTACTTCGTGACTCTGAAAATATCCTATTCCTCATCCAACCTTTACCCATGAGTTTTAACATCCATTTGTTATTTCTTGTTTGAATTAATTCAGTAATTTGATGGTTGCTAAATGGCAATATTTAAAATCGATTATCATGTTTTGCATTAAACAGTTGTCCGTCCACTGTAAGGAAAAGCTTTCTCTTCTACTTATTTACTTACCTATTTCAATATGGATTCATCTATTTCTATTTCATTCAACAGTTTAATCTGGTACTATTGCTATTTATTTTCATGTTTAAATTGTCCCAGATTTGGCCAGCGGGAGCCCCTGAAAACTGGCTTCTGTATCCTTTTGACATGTTTTTATCATTCATTGAGCATTTCCTTCCTTTCCGGCACAAAAAGATGGCCCAGGCTCATCTTGTACTTTTCCTGCCCTAGCCCTGGAATTAGTTATTTCTCCAAAGAGTCCAACTTGCCTTTTGATTTAGTGGAGGAAAGCCCCAGGACGGTTGTTAAAAATGCAGATGCCCAGGTCCACCCCAGACCTACTGAATTGGCATCTCCAGAAGCTGGGCGTGGCGTCTGGGTGAGACCAGGGAGGCTGTGCTTGACCGTTCCCTGGCTTGCAGGCACTGAGTGTGCTCAAGTGGCGACACCTGGTGGTGGTTTAGGAACCTGCAGGGTGATGACCATGCTTTGCATCTGGCACTTTCAGTTTCAGTTACAGTTGCCTCCTTCCTGGTCTCTTGGGACGCTGAGCTGGTTCCTGCCTCTTTCCTCAGTGTTCTGAGCCGCCCCTTCCTACCCATCCTGCCCTTCCTTAGCCTGGCTGCCCCTCCCAGGCCCCAGTCATGAGGGTTCAAGCCTGAGACCTGGATACATGGGGGGGCCTTAGGCCCCTTCAGTCTGGGGACAGGGTTTGTTCCCAAGAGTCTTTGAATGTCCCTAATATCACTCAGTAGAGATGCCCAGTGAACTATGCCAGAGCCACTCAGAATGAGATTATGCATCACTAAAAATTATGTTTATAAAGGGTTTGTCAAGACCTGGGGAAATGCTTATAGCTAACATTAAGCAAGAGAGAAGCATTTTATATACAGCAGAGATGTACACTGTTTAAAAAGATTGCAGAGAATTATATAAAAATATTGAGTGGGGTAATTATTGACAGTTTGTTTTCTTTTGCATTATTTTTCTTCTTTAAGGTTTTTGTACCTTCCAAGCTGTCTTAAATAGAGCACTTATTACTTTGATTAATGATTAGCTGCCCCAGGAGGCTCGCTGGACCTGTGGCTCCAGGGAAGGGCTCAGCCAGTCAGTCCCCTGCTGGTCAAGGAGCTGCAAGGCTGGAGAGCCTGTGAAGTTGTACCTTTTCCTGGGGTTCAGGTGTCCCTTTGAACAATGCAGATCTCAGGGTTGGGAGCATGGACAGGAACAATGCAGGTCGGGGTGGGCTGGGAGCACAGACAACCTTCCCTTTTCCATGTGAATGGTGTGACCAGTCACTCTCCTCTCTTGGCTGGTCGAAGCCAGAGCACCTGAGAATGTGATAAGGGGTAGGGGTGCTTCTAGTGGGGGAGAGGGATTAGAAAGGCTAGTGGCACCCCAAGACCCTCTCAGTGCTAACTGTGACCTGAAGCAGAGCAAAGCAAAGCTGAGTTGTCTATGGAGAAGCAGGGGAGGGCCCTTGGCTGAGCAGAGTGGCCAAGGGGACTTTTTCCTGAAGACAGACCAAGACTGAGAGTTAAAAAATCTTGCAGGAGAGGTGAGGCTGGATCCCTAATTTATTTGTGGACGCTTATTACTTGTTCTATCAACTAATTTAAACCTCATTTGATTCTATGAAGGAGGTGCTGTTGATATTACTACCTCCAATTTATGGATGAGGAAACTGAGGCACAGGGAGGTTCCAGATCTTGCCCAAGGTCACGCAACTCCTGAGCAATGGAAGCTGACACCAGATTCTGTCTCTTAACCACCTGACTATGCTGATGGATCCCTGGGGGTGGCTTTCCACAGCCTCCTGCTAACCTGACCCTTGTCAAAACGTATTTCCTGATGGAGGGATGCAGGAAACAGGAAGGATGTGGGAGGGCAGTGGTGTGAGGCCAGTGCACTAACCTGCTGCCCACTCCCCCATCTCTTCCAGGCTTCGCTGGTCCTGCAGGTGTCCTACACGCCTCTCCCTGGAGCTGTGCCCCTGTTCCCACCCCCCACTCCTCTGGAGCCTTCCCCAACTCTGCCTGACCTGGATGTGGTGGCTGGTGAGGAGCCCACCCTCGGCCTGGCAGGGCCCCTGGCAAGAAGGCTGGCAGTGGCACCTGAGCTTGGGGGTTGGGGGCTGCAGTGGGGCTTCGTGGCCTTTGCTGCCTTCCCCAGGTTGGGGGCTGCCCATGCCTGGAAAAGAGAAGATGCGGGTGGGTGGGGGTCCTGAGAGCTGCCTTGTGCCATGAGGAGAAAAGGGATGGGAGGCACGATCCCTCGAGTACTGCTGGGAGTGGCGCGGGGTGGGGGTGTTCTGCACTGAGCAGTTCTGAGATGGGTGTACCGGGATGGGGTCTGTCCCAGGTGATACTCCCCGGAACTGAAAGCTTCCCCACCCTGGCACTCAGCAGTCCTTTAGTAATGGTTTGACAAAAGAGCTATTTTTTCCTTGGGAGAGCCCTGAGCTGAAGTTAGGGGACATGAGTTACAGTCTTGCCTTCAACACTGAGTAGCTGTGTGCCTTTGGGCCAGTCACTCTCCCTTTCCACACCTACAGATCACCATTTCTGAAATGAGCAGACCGAATTAGCTAAATCCTGCCTCAACTCTCCTCACTTGTCCCTGCTGGGCTCGTCAAACGAGGACCCAGCCCAGGGTGGCTGGCTTGCCAGTGGTGGGCCGGGGCATGGAAGCTGGTGGCCTCCGTATGGTCCAACCTGCTGGGGTGGGGAGGCAGCCACACAGATGGGCCAGTGTGGACTTGCCCACACAAAAGATCCTTGAGTTTCTGTCACAGTGAAGGGAGCTAGAAGCAAATACAACCTTAAAGCCCGTGCAGACCCTGTCTTAGGAGTGCCCCGAGCCTGTCCTGGAGGCCAGTCTTTGCAGGGCTCTGCAGTGAGGGCAGCAGAAAGGGCCATCGTCTTGGGGCTCAGCTTAGAGATGGGAGATCAGTCTGGACTGGGGTAACCCAGGAAATCCTGAGCTGGACTAGAGCTGGAATAGGCTCAGGGGAGGAAGACGGGGCATTCCCGGTGACAGAGGGTGGGGAGGGGGAGGGCCCCAGATACTCTGGGACCACATGGACGTGGGTCTGACAGAGTTAGGTTTGGCTGGTCAGGGTAGGCTCCCAGTCCTGCCTGGAAGGTGGTGAGAAGGGACAGTCCCTCCCAGACATGGCAGCTGTTTCTGGGCTTTGTGCCAGGCTGGGGTGGGTGGAGAAGGCAGGGGCAGGGTTGGGGTGCAGCAGGTTGGCTTTCCTCACCCCAACTCCCTCCTGCCCCTCCTGGGGCTGTGCCCTGCCCACGTGCCAGGCGGGGGACAGAGCCGGGCCGAGACTTGGTCCCTGCTTAGTGACAGCACCGTGGACACGAGATACTCTGGGAAGAAGTGGCCGGCCACCATGGGTGAGACGTGGGCCAGGGCTGTCCCCATCCCAGATCCTACTGCCTGTAACCGTCTCACATGTGCCATGCTCAGCTCACTGAAGTGTGGCAAGGTGGCCAGAAGGCTCATCCTGCAGGACTTGGTGGGTGGGGAGGTCTAGGGCCATTCTCTTGCCTTCCTGTTGACTAACTGGACTGACTGCCTTCAAGTTTCAGCTGCTGGAAGCTCCTTTTCTTTCTACCTCATCCATCCTGGCTTGCCGATGGGGAGGGGAGGGAAGGGAACAGGGGAGGTGGGTGGTTGGTATTAGTGCCCCTGCCCTTCGCATCCCCAGATGAAGGACCCAGCCCTCATTGGCACCCTCTCCTCCCAGATACAGGAGGAGAGCAGGACACCGAGGACCAGGGGCTCACGGGAGATGAGGCAGAGCCATTCCTGGATCAGAGTGGCGCTCTAGACCCGGGGGCTCCCACCAGCCCCAGGAAGCCACCTTCTCATCCTCCCCCCTACCACCCTGGGAGCAAAAGAAAGAGACGCGCGCCCACGCCCAAAAAGCTGCTGTCAGACAAACCGCAGGACTTCCAGGTGACGGGTGGGCTCTCCCTGACCCCAGTCTCCTCCTTTAGCCCTTCAGCAGCTGTGGTGCTGGGCACCGGCCTGGTCTGTCCAGCCTCAAAGGCAGATGTGCATGGGATCCTAAGGGTCCTCCTGGGCAGGTTTCCCTGGGCCCTGGGCAGGTGCTGAACAAGGAACTCACATCTTGAGTCCTCAGGATAAGCCTTGGCTCAACCCCAAGATTTTGCTCTCAAAAAAAAAAAAAGAAAGTCACTGTAGAGTTTCAGCCTGTCTTTGCATTTCTTTTGTTTCACTAACCAGGGATTGTCTAGCTAGCTGGCTTCTTGCTACTGAAAGTGCGATCTGTGTCCATCAGCATCAGCATCACCAGGTCCTTGTTAGAAATGCAGAATCTCTGGCCCCACCCAGACCTGCTAAATCAGAATCTGCATTTTAACAAGATCCCTAAATCTAAGAAGCTTTGTCTAGCGTCTTGTTTCTCCCTATATCCATGCCTCTACCTATAGCTATATATTTTTCTGAAAGTCATGTGGAATTTGAATTTGTTCAATCTCTTCATGGAATAAAAAGTATTAATAGTAAACCTTTGATACGATCTTATCCAAAAATCTGTCTCATTTTACTTGCCTTTTAATTTT
>NW_007736717.1:58199-61048 GCF_000696425.1 Galeopterus variegatus
GGGAGCGCCGCCGCGCTTCCCAAGTGGCGCACTGTAGCAGTGCGCCACCGGGCCAGCCCTTGCCTTTTAATTTTGATCCTTTGTCTATTTTTTTTCTTTTTTACAGAATTTTCCATTTTGATGTCACATTTAGTGATAGTTTACTCTTCAGAACTACTTTTTAAGTTGAAAACAGGAAACTTAAGTCTCTTTATTAAGCACAACAAATCATAACAATATATTTCAATTCTAAATCACGGTAACTCAAGGAAAAGCTCTAGCTATAATTGCTATGTTTGCCCTGAGAAACAAAATTCTAGCTCCCATATTATTATTCAAGACATGTCCTTATGCTTTTTTTTCTCTTTACAAAAGGAATATATGTTTATTGTAGAAAATTTGGAAAATACAGCAAAATGAAGAGAATAAAAATCACTCATCCACTCTCCCATTGGTATTTATAATACAGTATATCATTCCATAGTATGCTACTTTAAAAAAGGAAATCGGTCAATAAATAACAGTTGATTAGAAAGTAGAACCAGTAAACATCTTATTTTTCCATGAAAATTGTTTTAATATTTTAAAATTTTGTTTTAAAAAACATTTTACCTAATATTTGGAAGCACATATACTGTTGAAATTATCATTTATTTAAAGTTCAATGGTGAAAGTTCTTAATTTATTTCTGAGAATGTGAGAAAGCATTGCATCTTATAATATAAAGAAGGGAGACTCTTTACTTCTCTGTGTAAGTCCAGCCGCTGAGGGAATTGTCAGTAAAGCATGTTCAAGCCACTTGAAAATGTATCAGGGGGGCTTGTGCCAAGGGCTGAGTGACCTTGAATACCGGTAGCTTTCTCCTGGAGGCATGGCAGCTCTTGTGTGGAATTTTGGAATTTTATAGATGCAAGGGACCTTGGAGGGAAAGTATAATTGTTCTTACAATGCTCTTCCTAGTTCTTTTTTGATGCTCTTCCCAAGAAGCCAGCAGTGAGATGTCCCTGAGATTTGTGACTTCTGGGCCAGATGGTGGGTGGTCCCTTCCTTCCTGCCTGCCTAGTCTTTCCGCCTTTCTCTTCCTCATGTCCCCTCCTGGCTTTCAGATCAGGGTCCAGGTGATCGAGGGACGCCAGCTGCCGGGGGTGAACATCAAGCCTGTGGTTAAGGTCACCGCTGCTGGGCAGACCAAGCGGACGCGGATTCACAAGGGAAACAGCCCACTCTTCAATGAGGTGCGAGGCTCTGGGCATTGGAGCTAGCACCGTGGCGGGCCCTCCTAACTGGGAGCCCAAAGCAGACACCTGGAGATTCATCCAAGAATCCAAGAGCTCTTACATATGGCGTTGACTTTGGGTTGAGAGATGTGCCAGGTTCTGAGTATTTGGAGAAAGCGCTCCGGCCATTATTTCTGCCTTGGGCTCCTGCTTGTCATCCTGTAGGGCCAACCAGCCACCCATCCCTGAGATGACAACCTGTGAGGTCAGGGGTGGAACACCCGAGAGCTTGTCCAATACCCAGAGCTCAACACTGGGCTGAGCTCGGTGTACATTCTCTGTGTGGACTAAACTCCCAGGCCTGAAGGCTGGTGGGTGGTGGGTGGTGGCCGACCCTCTCCCCAGCCTGAGGGTTCAGCAGGCCCTGATTTGTCTCCCTTTTGCTCTGGACCAACAGACTCTTTTCTTCAACGTGTTCGACTCTCCCATGGAGCTGTTCGATGAGCCCATCTTCATCACGGTATGTCTCAGCAATCAAAGTACTCTCTACATGTTCCACGTGTACATGTGTACACGTCAGTGTGCACGTGTGTATGTGTGCCTGTCACTACATGCATGTATATGTGTGTCAGTGCGTATGTGAGTGTGAATGTGCGTGTGTGTGTGTGAGAGAGGCAAAGCCTAGCACACGGATGAGGTACAGCAATGCAGTCAAGCTCTGCTGGTCACAGAAATGCTATGGCAGCTCACCTGAGAGGCTCGACATCCCCAGTGCCTCAGGCCAGGGTCCTTAAGCCACGTCTCAGTGGACATTTTAGTTTTCATCTTATTGGTCCATGCTTCTGGATAAGATGTTCTTTCTCTGGGCCCCATCTCCACCCCCCCCACCTCCCCCTGAAAGGCAGTGTAGCCTAATGGTTAGAAGTGTGTGTGCTCTGCAGCTAGGTTGTCTGGATTCCAGTCCTGGCCATGCCATTCAGGGGCTATGTAATTCTGTACAAGTCTTGTCGTCTGTTTGTGGCTCTATTTCTTCGTCTGTAAAACAGGGATAATGATAGTGCCTGTGCACTGGGTTCTTGGAAGGTTCGACATTGCTTAGAATGATCTCTGGAATAGAGTGTCAGGTGTTGGCTGCTATTATTTGAGAGGGAAGAGCTGTTGAATTGGACCTTGTCTGGGTCACACTTTCACTTGTAAATGTAAGTTTTAAATAATGTTTCTCTCCAGGTGGTAGACTCCCGGTCCCTCAGGACAGATGCTCTCATTGGGGAGTTCCAGGTAATTGATTATTTTCTGTGCAAGCGGTCAGTTCTCCCGTCTCCTGGTCAGTGCAGACTGTGTGGGTTGTGTGCACAGGCTGGCATTCCAGAGCTTCTGTGTGTCTTGGTCTGTGTTGGGAAAATATACTTTCAAAAAAACCTCCCAACTCCCCACAAAATCTCCCAACCCAGAAAACATCTCCATAAAGGCAATAGAGAAATAAAACAATTTTCTCATTGAATAGGCATTAAACCCGAATGTGATGCACATCACGGGCAATCCACTAAGAGATTTTAAAGACAGAAAGAAATCTCACCTTTTTTTTTTTTTCCTTTTTGTCTTTTTTTTTTTCCTTTTTGTCTTTTTTCGTGTCCGGCAATGGATCGCAACCCT
>NW_007736718.1:0-16701 GCF_000696425.1 Galeopterus variegatus
GGACTGAGAGTTTTAAAGCAGATTAAATAGTGTCTGGTACTTAGAATATTAAAATGTACACGTTAGTGGTTAACTTGGTTAGATCAGTGTTTTAGAAGAAACGTTCTGATGGTATCAGAATAGAAGATGGAAGAAACTTGTCAGTGATGTTAGTTAGGGAAGTATTTCAGTGATTTAGGTCAGAGAGGAAGACTTGATCTAAGGCAGGGGCCATGAGTTTTGGAAGGAATTGTTGGGAGTATCTTACAGTCTTAGAAAGACATTTTAAAATATTTCTAGTCAATTCTATATTGGCAAACTAGGACTGGCATACTGACTCAAATTCAAAGGACATTTTCTTTAATCTCCATTTGCAGAGTGTCCTATTATATGGAAACACAACTGATTTTATATGACTCAGACATGTATCTGTTATTCAGAGCACAACTATGTAACACAAACACTTAGTGATCAGACTTTCAGATATGAATGTAGTTTAAAGATTTGAGAGATTAATCTGAAAGTTTGGGATATTCATTAAAAAAAATAAAACAACTGACATATTTTTCAGTCTATATATTTATTTAACAATCTGCCTATCTATCTACTATCAATCTCACAAATATCTGCCCAATTTACTTTTTTTCACTATTCGTGAGTTTTTAAAAAATAAATAGATAAACACAGGTTAATAGCTATGCATGAAAATGAAGACTATATGGAGAACACCTAATATTACAGAGGAAATAGTTTACGAAACCCGAGTATTAAGTATATGAAAGCCTAATAAGTAACAAACCCGAGTATTAAGTATATGAAAGCCTAATAAGTAACAAACCCGAGTATTAAGTATATGAAAGCCTAATAAGTAACAATTTATATAAAGAATCACAAAGGAATAAAATAATCCTTTAAGAAGCTGAACTAATAGGTTAACAAATGCAAACTAGTACATATATTTAGTTTCAGTTTTATAGAAACAAAGATCAATTAACATCTATATGGTAGCATTAAAGCTCTCCCATACACTAATATGAATTTTTTCAGGCATATGTTATTTTTGTGAGCAAAAATATAGGTAGTGTTTTTTAAAACCAATTTTGAGACTAAAATTAGGGTATCAAAAGAACACATAACTTAACACAATGATTGGATATACTCCACATTATTAGAGATTGTTGTCTTATTATCTAAGGGAAAAATATAGAATTCTAGGTTCTCCCATTACAGATAGAATCTATTGCCACAAATATGAAAATCAATAATACTTGTTTTGGAAGAGTAAATGAATACTTAATAATTTATCTTCTATACCATCTTCCAGTGAAAGTATTATGAAGATTGTGTGTGAGTCTAATCAGGTACAGAGTGCTATTGAAAAGTAAGAGTCACTGCTCAGAAAGTAGAAACTTGAATTGAGATTTTTAAAGAAACATCTCAGAACTTTTCAGTTCATTAAAAGTATAAATATTAACAAAATGATAATTGTTATTTTTATCCTTGCTAATTATGCAAAACTGACGGTGAAGTGTGGGCACATAAATGGAGCTGCTGTTAGCCTGCTCTGTTTTCTAGGGTTTCCANATATTAATTTTTAAAAATTAGAATTATTTCACATTTAAATAAGCCCTTCCATCTTTACTTTCTTTTTATTTTTTTAAACTTACTTTTTTTTCTTTTTCTTTTTTTTTTTTTTTTTTGGTTTAGGGGACTACAACTTGCTTATAAGTAAGGACTTGATTGTCCACCGGAATGTACAGTATAAAAGATGGCTGAGAAGGTAGTACAGGCAGGTTCTAGCAAACTCTCTCTCTCCATGTCTCACTGATGTAAAATGACATTTGAATACAAGTGAAGTAGCCATGCTTTTAGAAAAACATAGCTTAATACTTCATTTTGTAATCTAATCAAAATTATTGCTTGATAAAGTATTCCAAGTTTTAATCCTGCAAACGGTTAATAATTCCTTAAATATACATAACAAAAAAATTATTTTGCACATTGTTCCAAGGATTTTTAAATGGATTGTACATAATATTCCATGCAAAAATTTGTTAGTAATAAGAGTGCACGAGTGATGCTTTTTTCCAGAAGTCTCCAACGGGACTGATTATGAGACTTAGAAACTAAGAACCAATTATGAACCTATCAAATTCCTTTGAAGTATATTTTAAATGATTAAGTCTCTATTCTCCTTCCCCCACTGTGAAAATAGTTTGTCCATTAAATGTATATCTAGTCTTACTCTGACAACATCCTGTATTTTAGATTCCATTTAAAGTAGGTTAAAAACAATTGAAAGGCAAGTGAAAAATGAATTATTTAGTAAAGTAAAATGTAAGGAATTAGAAATATATTCTAAAATATTGACTACAGAAATGGAAGGCTATAGAAGAATAATTTGTTCTCTAAATCATGAATTTTCATTGGAAAAGTGGACTTCAGTTTTTAATTGAGCAATTTTTCCTATATTTTGTGTTGAGTGTGATCTCACCTCTCCTATTTACATCAATGTAATAGCATTAATCCCTAAAGAATACATTCCTTTTGAGAAAACAATGGAAACTTATTAATAGGTGAAACTGTTTCATAGTGAGATGCTACTTTGAAATATTATTTCTGTGTAGTAATTGACCATGAATGTAATTTTGTTATAAAATTATTTTTAGAATAGTTCTAATGCAGATGCCAGGCAACCTATATTACTCAATTTGTCCTGGCCATCTAACAAATAAGATGCCTTGTTGAGCACTGTTTTTGCTTTTACCCAAGGCAGGGATCAGTAAAAAAAACTCTGAGTAGGCGGAGATTCAGCATGCATACTACCGTGAGACTGTCAACTGCAGTCAGACGACAGGAGAATCAGGAATAAAAGCATCTCACCTTTCTGACTCAAAATATGGAAAATCTACTCAGTATGTTAGAATCTGAGTGTGTCGAATTTGTGTTTTAGTTTGTTGACGTAGGGGTTACAAATTTTTGGTAATTTCAAGCAATCTGTGCAGCATCATTTGATAACCAAGTTAACCACAATCTCACTAGCCATCATGAACAAAAACAATTAGCTGGGTTGTGGTGTCTTAATTGCAGATGGTATCGTGCCAATTTATTCATACCTCATGGAGTTTTTCTGTTTATGCTCATTGAATAGCACTGTTTATAAGTGTTCACAGAGTTGTTTGGCTTCGTAACTTGTTTGCGTATCTGCCAACCTGTTAGACTAGAAGGAAAAAAATACTTTGAAATATAATTTGAAACACATTTTAGGCTATTTGCATTAACTATCTTTAAGAAGGGCTTAGAGTATTTTAAGAGACTGACATTTAGAGTGTATAATCTTTCATGTAAGAAGTTTCATCTTTGTCTCCTGAGGCTTCTGTTTATATATGAAGAAAACTGCAATGTGACATTTGCTAATAGTGTCTGCTGAAGGAATGCTACATCTTCAGGGTACTTTTAAGATTTATAAATTACACGTAATAACTTCGTATAGCATACATTATACGAAGTTATACGAAGTTTTTATTAGCCAACTTGACTATCTGTTTCTTCTACTTTTCAGTTTGAAGAAGTGTTGATTGAAAAGCTATCCCGATATTTAGTATGTATGAGGTCCCATGCAGGGTACAGATGGCATCTTAACCCCATCCATATGTTTAAAGCATCTCTTTCATTTGGAATTTTTACAGGCACCAAAACAATCATGGAGAGAAGTGGTCTTTAAATTTTAATTTTATCAAAATAAACCAGATCTCTTGTGTATAAAACGTTTGCCAAAAACGGATTTTCTTCAACAGACAGCAAGCCAAACCCATTTGTAAAGGCCAAGGAAAAGACTGATAAGTACGCATTTGATTATATGAGAGTTAGATTGAATTATCTTTGTTTGGGCTGTGCTATTTTTGTTGATGCATGCACTTTCCAGAGTACGTTTAAGTGCCTTCCAAATATCTTGACTTTGTTTACTGAGAACTTTTGGATTTAAACTCCATTTATTTATCTGGTACGTTACATATTACACATACACTTTATGAACATATCTGGGGTAATACACACTAAATTTAAGCATATTTGTGCATACATGTATCATTATTTTATCTAAATAGTAACTAGTAATAGTTTAACTCTTAATATTTTAAAATAATTAATTTTCTACACTTGTGCTTTTACGTATGAAAAAGGCATCTTTTGATAACCTTTGATAAACAGAAGTTCTGTGAGATTCCTGGGTATTTTCCTGTTCAAGGTCTTAATGGAAATGATGAATCTTCTTAGCTTTCCATTTTATCGGAATGTATTCTATATTTTATGGTGATATGGATATGGTGATATGGTTTTATTAAGATCCTAAATCAATATATAGTAACAAACTCATAAGCCATACAGCTTGTTACCATAGAACTGAGATTTAGTGAGAAATTATATAGTAAATGCATTTTTAACTGTTACTTTCCTTTTAAAGGGAGGTTTAAGCATTTAGAACACACAACTCTTTAAAAATCTATTTTTATTGCCTAAGCCATGATTCTCCAATAACAAGTCAATCTTCATTTCTCTTGAGTTTGAAAACAAGCCAAGATTTGTTGGAAGATGGGGAGAGAGAAGCTCTGTTCAGTGATGACTGGTTTTTGAATTATATTAATTTAAATAGAAAGTATAATGAAAGAAGCCAATATCAGATTAGTTTCCCATCTGAGAGAAAATTTGCCCCAAACACCTTTTCATAGACTCCCTGACGAAATTAATATAAAGTTCATGTTGATGACTAAAGTGTCTCAGAATGGGAAGAAGCTGTTTGAGTGATAGGTCCAGTTTGGACAATTAACTCACCCCTCTTCTAGTTTTGAAATGCATAAAAGTGATTGTTTATGGATTGGAAACATGTGGAAGAAAGATTATAGGAAAAATTATGCCTGGGAATGTCCTCCCTTTTTCCACAAAACATTCCTACATGCCTGGGGTTGCTTTCAAAGCTAAAGCTGGTGAACCATGAGGGGATTATAGTTTTATCAACAGCAATACAGTTGTCTGAATTGTTTTCTGTTGAACTTTTGCAGGCCGCTTATTTATAGAAATTTTAGCTATGTGTGTGTGTGTGTGTGTGTGTGTGTGTGTGTGTTTACACATTAGAGAAAAATAGAAAGAAGTTTAAAAATAACAAGTTGGTGGCTTAAAAATAGTTAAATCTTCCTTGTTATTAATGATAATTATATATACAAATTTCTATCTTCTCTATATATGAATATTTATAGCATATTGAATTCTTACATCACATTTTAGACAACAATATTTTTCTTATGCTTTGTTGGAAATTCAAGTTAATATGTAATTTTTCCCCAAAGTGTTTGGATTGTAATTCTTATCTCTGGTTGTTGATAGATTATATCACCTGTCAAACGTGTTTCTGGCATCCATGGTCAAGTCAATGACTGTTTTATAAGGGAAATCTACTTTCCAAGTGGTGTTGAATTCATATCACACAGTCATAAGCCTTGATCCACTTATAGTCATGAATGACATGGCCCCGAGACAAAGAAATTTATTCATAGCATGCAATGAGCTCTGACATTGCCTATGTCAAAAATATGACCAACTTCACAGTCTGTATGAGTCACACACTAATAACAAGCCAACTTACTAGAACTCTATTTTAAAACTTTATGTGAATTTTCATGTTACAAATCTTTATATAAAAATATACTCATATGAGTTAAAATAGCAGCGTAAATGCATGCATACAAACATACATACATTTAAATGCATGTACACATGGTGCTCTGCTTACGTATACATAAAATCCAGTCATTTTAGTTAATGGAATATTTAACAAAAAAATGATCTCATTGCCAGAAATGGGAAATTTATTGTCTTTAAACAAAAAATAATAGTTTATTTCAACATCCAAATGTCAATAATAATGTAATATATAAACATGTGATTTTAATGGCTGTATTTCTATTATCTGCAACAAATATAATATTGTGAAAGACACAATTCAAGAAATCTCTTGAATTCTAATCCAGGTTATGATCTTGCATAAATATGCAATCTCAGGATGTTGATTTTTCTTGTACACATTTTCCCCATAACATGAAGTGGTGGGATTCAGGTCCAGCCCTAAGACCTCTATGATAAAGCTGACATTCACAGTGACTTGCCGACACTCTACAAGTTGATCTGATCTTGTTCACTGTTTTACCCTTTACAGAATCTCTGTTACTATTAATGTCTTATCATTTTACTGTACTAATCTTTATGACATGTCTACTGACAGGGGCCAGTCCCCATCGTCCCCACCATATCACTGATACCAGTTAAGAGTCTATTGTAGTAATCTACATATGAAGCACACGACTGTTTTAAAATTCATCTTCTGCTATACCCGGCTGTCCACAATGCTGATGGATTATTTTAGATTATGGCCTAGTGTATCCACGAAATATGTCACTTTCTCTCTCTATTAGTCCCTGAACCACAACACTTTACTTAGTTTCCTCAGCTATGTGGGATCAGACCTTGTTCATTTGAAGAGTTTACATTCAGATGACCATTATTTCTGGTTCTCAGTCTGGACAGACGGTTTAGGTTTAGACACCCCTGTGCTCCTTATCAGTGATGACAGGAGTTTGGATCTTGATTCTTACTGCTGTCACTCAATGCCTAATCATAAAGAAGGTGGGTTTGCTTTAGCAACACAGTTTATCTCCATGTCTAATTAGTGCATCCTTGGCTCCGGTGCTGCTAAGGTAGCAAAAATTTGGCTTCTAAATTTGTGCTGCTAATGAGGATTTTAGTCTGCAAGTATGCTCTGCCTCTAGCAACTTGGTACATTCTCCTCAGTTTAGGCACACTTACCATCAGTCCATTACACTGTTTCAATTCTGTAAAATGATACATAGTCACAAGAATGTCTTCCTGTTCTGTCTCTAGGGCAGGATCATCGGCAAAAAGTCTTCCCTGCTGAATCATGTACAGATCCACACTCTGTTCAGCTTTTCATGGCATTACTAACCTTCAAAAACTTAGTTGTCTCATCTCTTTTAGAGGCATAGAAATGTTCAAATGGGCCTAGGTTAAACAAAAATTCCAACTCGATAAAATGTGAAATAGAAAATATATGCTCAGTATGAAATACTGTATTGCATGATATACACCTAGAGTAGATATCTCTTATTTTTTATATTTTAAGTCCCATGTATGCATTGAGGAATTTCTTCTCTCCCTCATTTCTGGTTGTTCTGATGAAATTGTCCATTAGTGCACTTTGCACACTCTCTGGTCACAGGAGGAGACACCTGGTCCAGACCTACCCAATCCCAGAACCCCATCCTGTTCTCCAAACTGAGACCCATTCCCCAAGCTGGATTAGAGTCCCTCATTGAGATTAAATAGATGCTAGAGTAGTGAGAGTCACTCTCTTATTTTTAAAATTGCCTTCTGTAAAAATACTTATCTTTAATAGTAAGTGGCCCTTCTTTCTGTGTTAGCCTGAGAATGAAATAGAGATGGTGACAAAGAAAGTGGTATATAACTGTCTGGATAAGCTATCTCTCAAATGAGACTACTCCTGTAATTTCCATTTCCATTTCCATGTATCAATAAGTTCCTTTTTTCCCCTTAACCTAGTTTCAGTTAGAATCCTTCAACCAAGAGACTATAACTTGCCAGAAACATACTGTTTTTAAATGATTGTTAATAGCTTGATTATCTAATGCTATGGTAAATTTTCATGCAAGATCAAGGAGAAAGTACAGGATACTCATATATTTTAACAAGGTATAGATAAATTATATTTAGTATCTGGAATTGCATACTTGACAATATTATTATGAAAATGATGGCATAAGAGAACTGTATAGAACATGGCATAATGATTATGTGTGCAGGATAGATTCTTCCACATAAAATATGATTTGAGATGTCACTTATGTGGTAGTGTGATGTTGAACTCCTGAGTGAGGAAAAGGAAGAAGGACTGTGAGTAGAAATGTATTAAAGATGGATTTTTAAAATAGCATACACAAATACGTAAGATGAGGATTTTCAGGAAACTGCAAATTACTCATCATAGCATGAGTTTAGGACTGAAGATAACACCCAAAATGTAGACAGAAGTCAAAATAAGAAGAGCTCTGAACATTTGTAGCCTCCCCGAGCCTCAGTTTCTTCATTAATAACATAAAGATAATAATAATTTCTTTCTAGAGGGTTTTGTGAGTTTTAATAAAATCAGTAGAAAGTGCTTAGTCAAAAAATTGCTCAGTAAATGGTTTTGCATTATTATACAGATAATGAATCACGTGAAACTTCCTAGTATAACTCTCATATTATCAACTTTGTTTCAAACATAACTTTTGTGTTACAAAAACTAGTTATGTAAGCATTCAATAAAATTGTTAGAGAAAATCATTTCTATTTGCTTTAGAATCTTTTGCCTGAAGAGATGGACGAGGCTTCCTTCTAGTGGCAGTACCCTAGAACTGCAGACATACGATCCTCAAAGTCGAGAAAAGGGCTCAAATTCAAGTCACACATGACAACCTACTTGTGAACAAAGAATATCTGACAATTGCTGGACACGTCAAATCTGTATTTCTGTTACACATCTTATGTTAAAGTCCTGAATATGACAGTTTTTAAAAAAATGAGTTTAAATCAGTGCTTTCCAAAAGCCACCTTAGAAATGCTGAGATTCCATGACTTACACAGAAACACACTTGCAACACACACACACACACACACACACACACACACACACACACACACACATACCTGTTGGTATAAAGGAACCAGATTTTCTCTCTTGGCAGTGCTGTCTTTTTAAATAAAATTATAGTAATAGTACATTACACTTCTTTTAGTTTATTCATTTGGATTTAATGTTCTTACTTTTCAAATTGAGGAGTCAGCAGTCCTTTTTTAAATCTCATATTTTCTTCCCAAATTATACTTTTTTCCCCAAACCAAAAATTTGAAAAAATCTGAAAAAATTGAAAAAAATCACTCATTCATTCTTAAGATTATCACTCCAGTTTTCAGATAAGTGTTAACCCACACCACCATCCTTTCTAGTCTCTATTCATGTGAAAAAAAATCCCCCATTTTATTTTGTAATAGTTCTTTAGTGTTCACCAAGATCCACTGAGTTAAAAAAAAAAAAAAAAAAAAAAAAAAAAAAAACCAGATGGAGCATAATTAGAGACAAAATCTTATTGGTCTTTTACCAAAATGACCATTGTGACAAAATTCTCCCAGATGTCAAGTCCAGGAGAAACATTTGTCTCTACTAATGAACTGGTAACTTCCTACAGAGACAATCTATTATATCTCATATGAGTATTTTATTAATTGTTTCTCTATTTTTGATGACTTACAATTTACTTTTCCAATCTACATTGTGAATTCATCTTTCTTAAACTACTTAGAATTTTGAGTTTCTTTTAGTTGCATTTAAAGGACAACAGTTTTTTATCTTCTCCTATTAAAAACACATATGTTTTAAATGCTTTGAATTCAGCATTATAAAGTCTTTGTTGCTGTTTTGCTGCTTTTCTAAAAATAGTTTCTGAAGCATACTATGACTATTCTTTTTTTTTTTTTTTCCTTTTTGTCTTTTTTTCATGTCTGGCAACGGATCGCAACCCTCGGTGTTGCGCCCGCACCTCGCTCAGCCAGTGAGCGGGAACCGGTCTGCACGTGGGATCCAAACCCTCGGTGGGAGCGCGCTCCCAAGCGGTGCACTGCTACAGTGCGCCACCGGGCTGGCCCCATGACTATTCTTTTATAAAGAGTTCTGTGTAAAATCCAACAAATAAAGGCCATTTCTAAGAAAACAATATATATTCTGTATAGAAAACACACACTCTGTTTATTCTCCCCAAAGCAGGTCTTCTATTTCACTGAAAAATCCTTCTCTAACATTATAGGATTTATATAAACCTTCCATATTAATCTCTCCTAATTTTTCTTCCCTTTATAGCTTTCAGGTAGGAAGTCTGACAGGTAGAAAGTTTGCATTGTCAGATGTACTGATGATTATATAGTAGTTTCAAAACAAAACTGAAAGCACTAAAAAGTGTGTTCTAGAAGATAAATTGAAGACACACCACTACTCATCCCCAACCCTGTACCATAGCAGCAAATACATTACTTACAATATCATTTTGAGATTATGCATTGGGTTTTCCTTTAAAATAGGTTTTCATATTGATATGATAGAAATGTTTTGTAATGAGAGTTAACTGAGGTTAATAACAGGGCAAAGGCCATACTATTTTTTTAATAATACTCTAATAGATCAAGACACTAGAGTTCTTTTGTTTTAACATCCCTTGCAGAAGGTAAATTTATATGCAGTTCAAGCACTCTAGACCATAATTTATTCGTCAGCATCACTTTCTCTAGCTATTCTTCATGAAATAGCATCATGATATCTTGCAATGGAATGTGATTGTGCAACCTGATATTACCTTCGTGTGCTGATAAAGGAGCAAATGATGATTGCATTCTTATTCTTTTGCATATTATGAATTTAAATTTCAATTAAATCAGATTAGATATTCTTTTCTATGCCATCTTTATTTAACGTTAGTGGTGATCAGTTTCTAATTTCTGTTGCTATTGATATCAGCTTTATACCCTGCCATCTGTGATTATAAAGTTGAGGCATCACACATTTCCATTATATTTATCTGTATTTTGAATTTATAGGGTTTTAAAACTCTTAAAATTTAACTAAGTGTGAAATGTTTCAAATTAAGAACCACAGTTTATAAGCATTAAAGCACATTCTGGGTTGTTGGAGTCTACAGCTAGTAAAAGTTTGAAGCTAATTTCAAGTTGTGTTTTATTTTCTTCTAAGAAATAAATGAGTAAATTAAATAAAAGATTTTCTAGGTACTTTCAGATCCCATGGTAATATCTAAACAAAAAAATAATAATTTGCAAAATATTTATATAAATAGATTGAACCTAATAGATTTGAATCATGAACTTAATTGGTAATTTTTAAAACCCAGTCCCCTAAAATATACCACTCTACAAAAGTTCATTCTTTATTTTTTCTTCCTATATTGTCCTGCCAGCCTGTTGAATCCCAAGCATTCATTGACTCTAGTACTCTTTCCTTACTTCTCTTTCTCACTTTCCTGGTGTCCACTTAATCTCATTGTCACTTCCTTAGTCTAGGTCCTGACTCTGTTTCACTTGTGAGCCAGTAACTGCTTCCTGCTGGTCTTTCTGACCAGCACCTTCATCCTCCACAAGGCTGCCAGGCCAACTTGTTCTAAATGCAGATTTAGTCAGTGCAGTCCATTTCTCCCCATTGCTTAAAAATAGAGTCAAGTTTGTTAACATGTAATGAGATAGCTGTTGATTTATTATGGGTAATTAAACTTCCTTTTGATTTTCAGAATATGGTGCTAAAATTAAGTTCTTAAAAGTTACTGAAATTATTAAAGTGATAATATAAAGCAAGCATCTGTTTCTTAATGAAACATATTTAAAATAATGGATGGCCTTGTGTAAAACAAACAAACAAACAAAAACATGGGCTCAATATACGTGTCTAATTTATGTATATACAGGGTACTTTGAAAAGTTCATGGGAAAATGGAATAAAAACATAATATAAATCTTTCCATGAACTTTTGAAGACCCTTCATGTGTGTGTGCATATATATATGCACATGAGAACATGTACGTCCTCCAGTACATGTATATGTTTACATACACATATGGAAGGAAGTCGTAAGTCAGGTTGCTTGATCTACAAATGCCTCAAATAGGCAAATAATTTCATTCAGCTAAAACATATTCATTCAATGGCTTTAACATCAAACTTTGAGGATGGCAAGGAATTAGTTCCATAATCTTTTCAGCTTACATCAGTTATTTGAAATTAGGCTCGTTCATATCATTTAAAACTGGAAGCTTGGAAATTTATGTTGTTTATTGACCTACTTAATTATTTTAATTGTTTACTACAATGCTATCAATCTAGAATTCAGATGCAGTTTATCACATTTTATATGTAAAATAACAATATCTCCAATAGAATGTATCAAATTCTATGTCATTCAGGTTTCATATTTCCCTTGTTCCACTGAGGAAGAAGACGGAGGCACAATCTTTCTGATGCATCTTATTTGTGGGAAACTGTGGGTGGTAGTTTAAAAGGTGGTTAGAAAATTATCCCCTAAAGATATTTTAGGTTAAACAACTTTCAGAATAAGTTAGGAACTAACCCAAAGGTATTGGAATGAAAGGGTGTTGTGGGTGGTAAAGGTGGCTTGTGGCTAAAAACTAATTAGCATTGCATAAATTACTAATCAAATTTCCTTTTTCAAATGTAGATATGATTTATTCCAGGGAGGGTCTTGGTATAATTGACCTAAATATTGACCTATTTTTGCTATATTTCCTGGTATCTTTTGATAAATGAGAATTTGTTAAGTGGCTTTCCTAATATTATTTCATTAATAAATTTTTATTTTTGTTAAAACTGTAATGCAGAACAAATCCAATTACAAAAATTTGGCAAGCACTAAGTTCTTAGAATATGTTAGCTATTATCTTTACTGCTATATGTAGACTCATTCCAATATATAAAGATCTAGTTTTCTATACACACACATTTTAAAAGAGCAGAAGTTTATTAGAAGCCCAGCACAGCTTTGGGGTTTTTGTTTTTACTTGTCGAGGTTATTGAAAATAAATTGTGTGCATGTAAAATGTTTCCATAGATTATTTTTTACTGATATCTCTTCATACTATTTTTAGAAACATGTCTAAAGTGATTTCAATCAATCACATGAATTTATAATGTATTTAAATCGTTTTAGTAGTAATTCATATCTACATTTGAATGTTCTTTCAAAATGTTTTCAATGCATTTTTTTCATACATTAGATCAACCAGCAAACATCAAAGATATTACACAGTTATATTACATATTGAACCCTAGGCCTGAACATAAATATTTAAAATATCTATCATAGGAAGGAAGCTAATATCTAACTGAGTCTTGTGAATAAAAATAATTATTCTCTCATCGTAAGTGCTAAACAGAGACATGTAAGAGTCAGAATGAATCCTTCCAGAAGATGTCAAGGGTGTGTTAAAGAAAAGGAAAGGTCTTTGAGGGCGAGTAGAATTTTGTGAAGTAGAAGAATAAAAGGATTTATGATGGAGAAAGCATATTTCAAGAGATCTAGTCATTAAAAAAGCATGATTTTATTCTTTTCTGTATTTGCAACACAATTACAAACAATACTTTGTTAAACTACCTTTAACTTAATAGGATGTTGTAATTGAATCCCGTTAACACTTGAGAGCTTGCGCAATAATTAATGGAGCTGAATCAACTTGCTTATACATGGAAAGCTGGGCTATCATGTCTTTATCTCCCAGTGACTTGAAACTTATCTGAGTTATTTCTAGATAAAAGTAGAACCTAATAAAGACATTATGAGACATTGCAAGTGCCTGGTGAGCTTCCTGAATATTTAGGCTTTATAGAAAGGTGAACTGAAGCTTTTAGGTATACAGTCTGGTTATGATGAATTTTAAGCCACAGTATTTATTTTGAAATTATTACAGTTATTATTCAGTAATATTTTAAGGGAAAAGTAAACAAAAACCAATAAAATAGAACAAAGCATGAAAAGTAACAATGAGCCAGAAACTGTAATCAGAAAATGATAATTAGGTGATTCAAACAAATGAATCCAAAAGTTATTCAAGCAGATGATAACTGATTAATTGGTCTGCTTGACAAACAAAAGATTTTTAAGGTTTATTGCAAAGGTAATGCATGTGCACTGTCATAGTCAGCTCACGATTCAAACAAATGAATCCAAAAGTTGTTCAAGCAGATGATAACTGATTAATTGGTCTGCTTGATAAACAAAAGATTTTTAAGGTTTATTGCAAAGGTAATGCATGTGCACTGTCATAGTCAGCTCAGGCTGCCATAACAACATATTATAGACTAGGTGCTTTAAATGGCAGAAGTGTATTTTCCCACAATTTTGGAGCCTGGAAGTGCAAGATCAGGAAGCCAGCATGGCCACATTCTCCTGAGGGCTCTGTTCCTGGCTTGCAAACAGCTGCCATCTAGCTGTGTGCTCACATGACAGGTAGAAAGGAAAACTCTCCCATTTTCTTCTTATAAGGGCAATAATCCCATCATGAGGATCCTACCTTCATGATTTCATCTAAACCTAATTATTTCCCAAAAGCCCCAACTCAAAATACCATCACATTGGGAATTGGGCAGTGATAGAGTTTGGATGTGTTGTTCCCCAAAACTGATGTGGAAATCTGATACTCAATGTGACAGTGTTGGAAGTTGTTTGAGTCATGGGGGCAGATCCTCATGAATGGATCAATGTTCTCCCTGGGGGAGGAGGGGTAATGAGTTCTCGCTCTATTAGTTCCCACAAGAGCTGGTTGTTTAAAAGACCCTGGCACCTCCTCTCTCTCTCTTGCTTTCTCTCACCATGTGATCTGCTTGTACCTGCCAGCTACCTGCCACTTTCCACCATGAGTAGAAACAGCCTGAGGCCCATGCCTGATGCAGCTGTCCCAGAATCATAAGCAAAATAAACCTCTTTCCTTTATAAATTACCCAGTCTCAGGTATTCTGTTATAGCAACACAAAATGGACTAATATAGGCAGCAACCTATGAATTTGGGGAGGACACAATTCAGACCATAATAAGTGCATAAAGTAAGATTATCAGCTCTTTATCTTGGGAAGCATTTGGATAAATGCTGGGGAGCTGTTAGCGTGAATTAGATGGTGGAATCCTTGCTTTACCACATCCTTCTTGGTGACCATTAGCAAGTCATTACCTACCTTTTCTGAGCATTAGTTTCCTCATCTATAATACAGGCAAAATAATAATACCTACCTGAAAAAGGTGTTTAGGATTAATAGATACAATTACTGAAGTTTTTAGGACAGTGCCTGCTATCTAGGAAGTGCTGAATAAATGTTTGTAGTTTTTACATTTTTGCCTTTGTTTTGTTTTTTAAATTATGTGTTAGGAATGGAGTTAAAATTTATTCTTGAACTTTGTGAGAGCTGGCAGTCCTGCTGTCTCTATCACAGCAAAAGAAACTATTACAAGAGCTCTAAAAAGTCTGAGATTTGTGTTGCTTTGTAAATTCAGGGCTCTGTTGAATTAATGAAGTCTCCATTCACTCATTTAATCAGTCCGATTGTACAAATAATCTTTGAGAGCCAGGGTTGGATATTTTGCCAAGTTTTCATTGAGGTTGAAATATAACCACAATATGTCAGCTAGCAAAGGCTAATTTAACCATATTCACACTGGTGTTTATAACTGAAGTTTTCAAGTTAAGGACTTTTTTTCTGGAAATGACTTTCCTACCATAGCAACAGTAAGTAGCCAAAGAAAGGAGAAAGTTAAAACGATACCTTTGCATATCTCAAATGATTATCATTATCAAAGCAATATATAAAGTCAATGTAAAAAGATTTTGAGACATAGTAGAAATTGAGGAAAGGGTTTCATTTCAGAAACACTCTAGATAATCAAAACTAAACTTTTAAAGACTTCATTAGGACTGTACAAGAAATTTATTTTTTAATAGATTATTATTAAATGTGGGAATCAATAAGACAGAAAACAAACTTTTAAATAACGTATAAAGATCCAAACTTTTTAAAAAGGGTAATGTATTTGTGAATTGTAAATTACTAATCATTTCCATATATTAAGAATTACTTGAAATCAATGGTTGAAATAAGAAATATTAGCATTAAATGATATTTTTGTTTGAAAAGAACTATGCAGAGAGAGACAGAATGCTTATTGGAATAAAGCTATAAAATACTGTGATTTGAAAAATAATTAAATTTGAAGATTCCAGATAACAAAATTTTCCAATATAATGGCTACCACTCATATCTGTAAATGTATGCATTTATTTAGATCATTCAGTCTGTTCATGTGGAGATTTGTAGCATCACAGAAATACTTTCTCACCTCTATTTGTAATATAATTTGTCATGTTATTAAAATTATGCAAAAATATTATTTTTAATTTGTATACTTGAGGAGCTATTTTTGTTTAGAATTACTTTAGCTTAATGGTCATCTATCTTTTATATACACACATGAACCCATAATATGTGTGTACTTCAGTAGCAATATATAATGATCTAATTTTAAGGGATTCACATTTTAAATAAAAAATTAGAAAAATTTAGGTTGTCAGGAAAGCAGTCTGTAGAATACTGATAATATTCCACTGGGAACATTCTGTATATTTCAGTTTGTAGGAAATTAATCCCTGCTCCTTAATCACGTCTACTTGGGTTCATTTCTATACCAAGATATAAAGTTCAAATTTAAATACAAATAGTATGCAAATAATAATATGCCACCTGTTTATCTACAGTAATGCAAAGGAATTCCAAGTTTTAACTACTTAATTTTATATATCGTGAGGTTTACCATCAAAAGGGGATAAATAGATTTCCCAGCTTTTCTAAAAATGTGACATTTAAGTTACCTAAACCAACTTACTGTATCTGATGGTATTTGTGTGAAAATGTAATGCCTCCTTTCTGTCCTTGATTTCTCATGGCCAAACTTGTTAGAAAGAAAAAAAGAAGGAAGGAAGGAAGGAAGGAAGGAAGGAAGGAAGGAAGGAAGGAAGGAAGGAAGGAAGGAAGGAAGGAAGGAAGGA
>NW_007736718.1:17403-18459 GCF_000696425.1 Galeopterus variegatus
AGAGAGAGAGGAGAGAGAGAGAGAGAGAGAGAGAGAGAGAGAGAGAGAGAAAAGAAACAAGAAAGGAAAGAAAGAAGGAAGGAAGAAAAGAAAGAAGGAAGAAAGGAAAGAAAACCAGGCCAGAGAAACAGGGTGGTATTGAACATGCATTGTTCTTGGTGATAAAAGCACAGTTGTTTTTATTTTTTTTAAATTTTTTTTACGGATCGTGAGAGAGACTGTCTCTGCTTGTGCATCAGAAAGTTATAACCCAAACAGTTCCTCTATAATTACCCCAGGAACCTGTGGTTTTATCCCATTATTCCAGAAACTCAAAGCTTGTGCTGCTTCTAAGCTAACTCCTTGTGGGAACTCTAAAGATTTTATCAATTAAATTTAATCTTTATCAGAGAATGAACTCAAAAGATTTGCCAAATCAAATGTAATATTAGGTTTTAGAAATGTATCAAAATTTGGAGTGTACAATATCTGTGTTCAGAATGCACTTGATTTCAAAGATAGTACCAGAAGCAGAATAATAAGAGATATGAAGTTTGGAGACATAGGTTTGGTCCCTAATCCTTTTAATTACTGTGTTGTGTAGGTGGCTTAACCCAGCTGAGCCTTATGGTCTTATACTCATAGGGGAAAAATACATACCTTATTTATCTCACAGGGCTGCTGTAAAGAGCAAATGAGATAATGTGTGAAAACTCTTAGTAAAACTGTACCCATCCAAACGTAAATGTTACCATTCACTTAATGGATATGATACTGCTTAATGAAGCACATCTAAAATAAAGTTGAACCCAGCTATACTTCTTCTAGGGATTTTGTTCTACAAACCACTGTGTGATTTTGTTTGCTGGAGAGCCACCACTAATTAAAGTGTGGTTGATGTTCACGCTGTTCACATTTGTCCAGTTTTTTACCCATCATCTACTGATAGTAATTCATGAACATTTAAAATGTATGGCAACAGTCTGTTCCAGCCTGGCCTATCTCACATTCTCCTAGCCCATGCTGGGCTTTCACAATGGAGCCTGCTGAGACAAAATAGTTTCACAGTCTTCTTAC
>NW_007736718.1:19692-22449 GCF_000696425.1 Galeopterus variegatus
AAAAAAAAAAATGAAAAAGAAAAAGGAAGAAACAAAAACAACAAAACAGCAGAATAAAGCACACAGATTTTCTTTGAAAAATCAAATGTATCTATTTCTCTTAATGAAAATGTAAATGAATCAAGGAAAGATAAAATGATAATTACAAATGTCTTATTTTATAATAAAATTGCTATTCCCCATTTACATTTCATTAGAAAAGATAATATAAAAAATAAGTACAGTTACAAATATCTCTCTTTATGGAGTAGCAGAGAGTAAAATTTATTTTTGGAAGTACAAATATCAATTAAAATACAGACAAACATGATCGTTTAAAACACACACACATATATATTTTTATTTTAACTTCTCAATATACATAGTAGTTGATTTTCATGACCCTTTACCCGTTCCTCTTCCCAACCTCGTCTCCCACCCCACATCATATCTGTTCACTTGTCTTACAAAGTTCAAGGAATTGTTGTGATTGTTATGTCTTCTTCCCCCCACACATATATTAACAAAGCTAAACAATATATGTGTGTAAAACACACATATATTAACAAAGCTAAAAGGAATACAGATTTATCAACCAATTCGGCCACACAACTTCAATAAATAATATCTTGAAAATACAAATGTAAGATTATCTTGAAAATTCAATGCTAATTATCATCTCTAAATAACTATTTATTTCATTACAAAAGAGAAAAATTATCAAAGACACTATAGCAACTGAGTACCCCACAATAACCCTTACATTATGGTGACTAGACCCAATGTTTTTTCACTAGGTCAGGTTAACTTTCAGCCCATGGACAATTGTGAGAGTGGCCCTATGGAGGGTAGCATACCTGCCACGTGGAGATTCCAGTATATGGAAAGCAAAGTGAAGAATGAGTGGTACATGAGATTCATTGTGATAAAGTGATTTGGGTATCATACTAATGAAGTTTCAAAACTTGTGTCTACCAATCTTGCTGAGATTCAGTTTTCCAATCTGTAAAGTGGGCAAAGTAGCACCTACTTCATTAGAAATCTGTAAAGACTGGAAAGATTTTGTAGACAAAGTGGCTAAGATAGTGTCCAGCAGAAAATGAGTGGTCGGTAAAAGCTACAGGTTGTTATCTCCGGGAAAAGATAAGAAATTAGACAAAAACCAAGTCCAGGAGGTCAAAAATACATCCACATGTGACACACATACTTTATCATGAAAAATTGAGCACACACAAAAAAACTTATTTGCTTCGGTAAGATTAGTGTATGGTCACAAGTTCTTCCATGGATTAAAGAGTCCTCTAGGGGCACCTCACTCATCCTTATCCTAAATGAAATGTCTTACAGAAAGAATTAAAATCTCATATTTTTAGGAAAATTGCCTTGATACAGCCTGCCACTGAATATAAAGTAAGGTGTTAATACTAGAATTTCTGGTGAGTCACACTAAATAGTAACCCTATGTGCACAGAGTTTGTCCTGTCCTTGCTTTAACCTGGTACCTAGTGGCTGTCCCTACTCCATGAGCTTATTCATGACACTCATGAAGCGCCTCTTCTGGGAGATACCCATGACAGCAAGAAATAGTGTGCCCATAAAATTATGTGAATGGATCTCAGTTCAATAAGAAAATCTTAAGAAGGGTTAATTCGTAAAGCCCAATGCTGACTCATTTCAGAAATAAAATGTGCCACATTAAATGATGCATCCATCACCTATCATAATTGCTGCAAAATATTATCAAAAAGCACATGTTCAAGTAACAGAAATATATAAGCATTGGTTTAAAATCTGACCACTTTTGATGGTGCAGAGAAAAATGTCATTCTCAAACTCTAGTGTTTTAATTTCAGTAGAGCTGGAAGGTGACCTGTGTGTGGTTAAGAATGCAGAGATGATGTCTAAAAAGCATGCCTGATAGTTGATTGGAGGGAAAATGCTCACCCCACACCAACAGTTAGGCTTATGATACCACTGTTGCAAAAGAGGAATGCAAGCAAGCAGCAGTAAGAACCAGCAGATCTGCATTAACATTTTATACGTTGAATTTAATAATGTATTCTTCATGCTAAATAACTTTCTGAAACTTATTTCATCTGATTTGAGATGTGATTTGAGAACTGCCAATATGTTAAGCAATCTGCTGCAAAATTGTCTGTTTTCATCTAAGTACCTCTGCATCAACTTTAGCTCTGCTGTGTACCAATATCTTTTTTCTTTCTTCTTTTTATTTTTATTTATTTATTTATTTATCTATTTTATGCAGCCCTACTCAGCAAATCAGAGAGCTTAAACTTATGTTTCCAGTAGCAACAATGTGTTAGGGGGACTATTTTAGCTACATTTCGAGGCCCATAAGCAAAGGTAAATGTCAGCATCGGGTAGACAGTAGGCTATGTGCAAATAGTGCACCTGCACAGAGAACCTATTGGATTAGATTGTAAAAGCAGGACATCGCATGGGAGGCAACTGTTGACAAGGTGGGATTTCCAGTCTTGGGGACACCTACCCTTTCTACTGACGGCTGGCTGATGCATTATATATGTTACTGGCAAAAGTTCATTCTTTTAGGTCTTATGTTTCCAAAAATGCTATCTCTATTAAAATAAAAACACTACAGGGAGGATCAAAGCCTATAAATTATATCAGAGGCATACAATTTAGTATGAATGGGTTCATCAGAGCCAGTCCTGAGAGGAGAGTTTGATAAAGGAAGTGCTGAATTGATACTTTAAAGGAGAGGAAAAACTTTTGTGTATGTGTGTATGTGGGGGGAGG
>NW_007736718.1:22467-24857 GCF_000696425.1 Galeopterus variegatus
TTATATCAGAGGCATACAATTTAGTATGAATGGGTTCATCAGAGCCAGTCCTGAGAGGAGAGTTTGATAAAGGAAGTGCTGAATTGATACTTTAAAGGAGAGGAAAAACTTTTGTGTATGTGTGTATGTGGGGGGAGGGTGGGGTGGGAGGGAGGTGCTCGGGTAGGCACAGTGTAATAAACAATTTTATTATACTACTTCACTGTTTGACTAACTTTCCAGAAGTGAGAGTTGCAACTTTGTTTGGGAACTCCCACATGTTTCTGGTTGTCCTGCCATAATATTTGACTTTCTGGCTCTAGAACCTGAAATATTTAGGCACTGTATTAGTCTGTTTCTGTTGCTTATAGCAAAATACCTGGAACTGGGTAATTTGTAAGAAAGTGAAATGTTTTGCTTACAGTTTCTTAGGCTGGGAAGTCTAAAGTCCAGGGAACACATCTGGTGAAGGTCTTCCTTGGTGGTGGCTTCAGTGACATAGAGTATTACGTTGTGAGATGGCAGAAGCAGAGAGAGAGAGACTCACATACTCTTCCTTTAAGCCCTTAGAACCACACCTGTGACCACCATTACTAATCCATTCATTAGGGTGTGGTCCTCAAAATCTAATCACTTCTTCAAGGCTCCACTTTTCAATCACCATAATAGGATTTCCCACCCTCTTAACAGTCACAGTGGGGATTAAACTTCTAATACATAAAACTCGGGGGACACAATTTAATATTTAAGCCATATCAGGCACAATAGTTTTGAGTTGATTCACTTCACTCTGGAAAGTAGTTGTGGTGCAGTAGAAAAGGCAATGAAGTAAGAATCAGCTCCAGTAGATACAGGACCACTTACCCCTACTCAGCCCATAATGATACTTCTGGCCTCTGACCCCCAAATATCACAGTTGTTCTGCCATATGCACCAGAGTTGTGTGCTTCATTAATACCCTATGTGTGGGTCTACCACCCGTTTTACCCTTGACTAAACATGGTATATAAATACAACAATAACTTCTGAAGAGACACATTAGGAATCCAGAGATTGGTATATACATGCAATTTTCTTTTTGCTGGTTAAGAAAAGTTTGTTAAATTATTTTGAAATGCTACTGTTTTAAAATAAATATAGTAACAATTATAATCAATGAGAATTTCCTGACCAAATTACATGAAACTTGGTGGACTTAAGGTTGAGAATTTATGAAATGACAGTTAACATAAAGAAGGAGTGAAAATAAATTGACTGAAAATGTGTTAATGGAAAGAGTTAGTAAAATGTAGAACTGGAAATAAACTTAGCAGATTTAAGAAAGAATGCCACTGAGTTAGCCTGGGCCCAGGTNAAGCAAAAAGAAACATGATATAAAGTATATCTGAAGACTCAGTTTCAAGAAAAGTATACTTAAAAACAAGCTCATAAATTGTATATTTTATTTAGATAAGAATAAATCTGACATGAAGCCATTAGCTTGCTGATCATTGATAGTTTACATATCGAGAAGTTTTTCTGTAAAATTCAATAGATCCAATTGTAAATATTTTTTGAACAAATAGAGCCAACCAGAAGACTGAAAAATCAGGGGAATATATTTTGCTACTTACATCTGTACAAAAGTAGTCTTTGACATATCCCCAAAGACCATGCTAAAGTGGAGAAAACAGTTTGTTGTAAATACTAAGGATTGAAATCTTGAGTCAACAAGTGTGCAAGCTGGAAGGAGGCATGTGCTTGATTGAGCTCAGCTTCAGCGAACTCATTACCTAAATAATTCAAACCTTCAGATTGAAAGCAAGAAAATCACTAGGACAAGTAAATGGACTAGAAAAATAAACAGATGGTATGTTAGAGTGAATTGAAGGAAGATTTGAAAGAAAGACTCTTATAAAAAGGTATACTTTTATTTACTGGGTACTGTGACAATAAACAGTTAAATATACAAATTCCATTTTACGTTAAAAATGAATGTTTTTAGAACTGTTATAAATGAAAGTGAAACTGGTGGGACAAGAATTAAGGGAAAGACATTAAGAAATAATGGGTGAAAAGGGTCTGGAACATAGGTGATAAGAAAATATTTGCTAAGCACAAAAGAAATAAACTTTATGAAGTAGAAATTGGTCTGCTGACAAAGACATTGGCCTAGAGGAAAGCTAAAGCAATTGATCTTCAACAAAAATCAATATAAACCTTAATTGAATTATCTTTATATGGTAAACAAAGGAGAACTAGGAAGAACTTTAATTTATACTATACTCAACATTTTTAAAAAATGAATATCAAATTAAAATATTTGGAAACTCAAATTTACTTTTGCTTTTTTGTTGTTTTTGGTGAATTCGTTTATTGGTATTTTAGAGCTGTTAAGCTCTAAAAATGGTTTGCATTTTGTGAGGAAAACA
>NW_007736718.1:25621-27677 GCF_000696425.1 Galeopterus variegatus
ATTGGCCTAGAGGAAAGCTAAAGCAATTGATCTTCAACAAAAATCAATATAAACCTTAATTAAATTATCTTTATATGGTAAACAAAGGAGAACTAGGAAGAACTTTAATTTATACTATACTCAACATTTTAAAAAAATGAATATCAAATTAAAATATTTGGAAACTCAAATTTACTTTTGCTTTTTTGTTGTTTTTGGTGAATTGGTTTATTGGTATTTTAGAGCTGTTAAGCTCTAAAAATGGTTTGCATTTTGTGAGGAAAACAAGAATTTGGAATGAATGATGTCACTGTTTTTGACTAGTAATACTTCAATGTAAATCACTTTCGTGAAAACCAACAATTTGATGTGAGTCATTTGATTCTGCTCTCTTATTCTACAGGTTTGAGCCTGTTATTCATCTGAGCAGTCAGATGTTTTGTCTTGCTTTTTATTCCAACAAAACTGAACCTTTACCGATGCTAAAATTCTGTGCACTCTACAAATCTGTGAAAATGAAAAAGAATTGAAGATGATCCATTTTCTTAGAGTATGTACTTTTGGAAGTCTGGACAAGTAGGAGTATATTTAAAATGCAAATATTATACTTGAGATGCTAAAATAATTTACATTCTGAGACTGCAGTTTAAATATAATTGCATTCCATTAAAACACAGTTGGGTTTATCGTGTGATATAAATTTGGTTTATTTCTTACAGATTTATGGTGACTAGTATTTTGTTTTGATCTTCTAGTATATAGGGAAATTTCACAACCATCTCTTATAATTTGTGAAGCTTTAGCAGCAACATTTGTAAACACAAGGGGATGCTTTCACTTTTTAGTAGGGGAAGAGCAGATGGTTGGGATTAAGGGAATCACTCCTTCGTGTTTAATAATGCAGCAGGGAAGGCAGTGGCAAGCTAACTTTGCACCAAGAGAGAATAATTTTCAGAGCATCAGCTGGATCTTTGCTAGCTAGAATTGAGCCCCTTCAGATGTGTACCATCTGCATGGGAGTGAGTCACAGCAAAAGATCTAATAATAATTGTAAAATACACTTTGTTTCTAATGAGTTCTATATAGAGTAAATAATCTCTATATTTGATGGAAAGGACTGATGAGGAGAAATTTGCACATAAGTAGAGGGTTGATGGATAGAATTCAGTAAGACAACGAAAAGAGACAGGCTGAACAATTAAATACACCCAAAATTTTTGGTTAATTTTGGTAATGTTTTGGATCCATTATAACATGTAGAAGGAGCAGGAAAAAATGGTGACTTTAGGAGATATTGTTTAAATATATCTTAAAATATTAATTCAATAATCATTCAGAAAGCTTTTACAAAGAGTAAATTTATGATGTAATTTTGATGATTAATTAATTATAGATTTATTATAATGGGATAGAAAACAGAATATTAGTAAAATATATTGCCATCTCAAGCAAGCATAGGATAACAGAAAAAATATAGAGAAATAATGGGTTTCTAATGATCACAGATTTTCATCATAATTGATTATCACCAAAAATTTGATATACTGGTGATCAAGTATTTCTCTCAATACATACATTTCACATCCACTCCTAAGAAAAATGCAACACAACTGACCAATTTAATGGTCATCTCAGCTCAGTTGCTTAACACCAAATTCTAGAGGAGCTGCATTTAAACCATCAAGGATGTGAACAGAGGAAAAAACTGTAACTACAGAATCACTAACTGAACAGAAATTTGGCCTGCAAGAATCACAGATTGGAGGATGGAATTTAACCATTTTTTATGGTTTGGTGTTAGCAGTACTTTTATATCTAAGCCTTCCTATAAAAAAGAAAAAGTGTGTATAGTGGTGAATATGATAGTCTCATAGTCATGGATTTAGGCAAGACTATAACTAGAGAAATTGCCTAAATAAGAATTTTATGAGTCCTGGATTTAAAAGGGACTTCACAGAGCCTGTATTCTGTCTGCCTCCAAGTGCTGTACCAGTGGCCAGTGTCATATGGCTCCCTGGTTTCAGATAGTATTTTTCCTATTTTATTTTAACATGGCCCTTATATTTTTCAATTTTTT
>NW_007736718.1:27920-29258 GCF_000696425.1 Galeopterus variegatus
TTTTTTCTCTTGATTAATACAAATTCCAAGCTTAGCTTATTAAAAATAAGATTTTGTTTGAAAATCCAAGCAATAGAATGAAAAGAAAAATAAAATCAGGATTTTCTCTTTTTTTTTTGAGTATCAGTTTTGCCAATTAAAATTGTAGATCCTTAGTTTCTTCATCTATAAAATGAACAGAGTGGATCTGATGATTATTAACATACCAACCATTGCAAAATTTATATAGTTGTGTTCTTGACCATTGTGAGGGATTTCTATACAATCTTAGAACATTTGTTTCCAACTTATGTACAGACCAAAAAATTGTTGCAGGTGATCTGCAAATACAAATGTGTAAGAGGCATTACCTGTACATAGAATAAATAGATGCAGATATGTAAGATCATGGGTGTTGCTGTGATTAATAAAATAAAAAATTACTACTTTCTGAAATATTTGAAATAAAACTAAACAAATTTGGGTGAGTCAAATTTTTGATACTCAAATGGTGATTTTATACTTTACAAGACTCAATCTCTACATCGTGGAGTGCCAACCAGGAGGGAATCAAATGAGAGAATTTATGTTATCTGTTAACTGGGTCAAGGACTCTTTCCAAGTTCCTGAAATAATTCTCATTGTCTCCCCTTTCCTCATATGAACAGAGGGGGGCACAACTGCAGAAACACAATAGAGATTTATTTCTGTTAATCATTAGGCAAATTAATATAGGTTAATTGAAGAGGATTAACTTTGGAGTTGTATCAGCTGAATATAGGGAGGGGGAAAAAAGGTAAATTAGACTATAGTTAAATATCCCAAGGATGCATTTTATATCCTGGCTGTTTCTGTTTACACATTTGCTCATGTAAATTCTCAAAAACAGTAATTATAATATCAGATTTCTCAGCCTTGTTCTTTAAAATATATAACCTTTAAAATATTTTCATTATTAACCTGAGTATAGTTGAAAGGTAATTAAAAATATTCAGCATAACACCCAAACAGATCCTTATACATCTTTTAAAGATTTTCCACTTGCCTGACTCAAAGGCTAGGGAGTCTCAATGCTAGAATATAACAATTTTTGTCTTGAACAAAATTAGGAATAATAAAATATATAATTCCCAAGGCTTAATTAATTAAAATTACTTAATTTATTTATTCAAAACTAAAATATAGGGCTGGCCCCGTGGCTCACTCGGGAGAGTGCCGCACTGGTAGCTCCGAGGCTGCGGGTTTGGATCCTACGTAGGGACAGCCGGTGCGCTCACTGGCTGAGCGTGGTGCAGACGACACCATGCTGAGGGTTGTGATCCCCTTACTGGTCAAAAAAACCCTAAAATATAAAAATAG
>NW_007736718.1:30993-39241 GCF_000696425.1 Galeopterus variegatus
CTAGGTTTGTGTAAATACACTCTATGATGTTCACATGATGACAAAATCCCCTAGGGACATTTTTCTCTGAACATATCCCTGTCCTTAAGTGATGCATGGCTGTATTAAATTGCTGTAATATTATTTCCATAGTTATGCCAGTACTTGAAATTTCTTCATCTCACCATTTGTGTGTGGTCTTTGGGTGACTATATCCTATATTTTGTCAATGTAACTGTAAAGGATAAGCTACTTGCATAGTATTACATAGTATACCTGTAAGATGGGTACAAAGTATAAAAAATTGTCTTGCTTTAAACCCTTCAGATCTTAGATTATAATTGTCTAATGTAATATAAAACCAATTATGAAAATAGAACCTCCTATAGTTCCTGAATCTTCTCTGTGACAATAGTGACTATATAATCTAAGTCGAACTAAACAATATATTTAAGCATAATATGTTATAATTTCTTCTTTTAATAAAACTATTATACAAGTCTACATCTTCATTTATGAGATTTTCATGTATTACATTTTTTTTCTTTGGTCTAGGAGACTCTAGTAGATTAAAAAGAAATGTCTATCTCTGAGAGAACTGTGTGAATTATTAAAGCAAATAATGAATAATAAACCTAATTTCATCATGTTTATTTTACATTTCCAACACTGGACTCAGCTCCTGAAATCACCATACCAATTATCTCTTGCACTTTGTCTTTACCCTAGAGTAAATATGGCTACTATTTAAATAAATTGCTATAGGATTTCTCACAAAATAATAATTATTTTATATTTTTACTTTAGGCATATTTACTTAATTATATGAAAAATATATGTCATGCATTCTTGGCCCATGCATATATCTGTGATTTTTGTCTTCCTGTTGGTTTATTGATATATTTTATTTCATTATTTTATTTTATTTTTTAACAATAATGGTCATCTGATATCACTTATGAACCATATTTCCTATCTTATTCTAAGATTATCGCTAAGGGAACAAATGACTAATATACAAAATCAGGTATAAAATATTTTCAATTATTTCAGACCATAAATGAGAAATTTTATATTTTGTTAATAAGTTTATATATGTGAAGCTTTTAAGGAAAGATATTTATAAGGAAATGAGTATAGTCGCAAAACATGACTGAAGGCATATGCTTTTTTAAAAAATTAACAGCTTTATTGAAGTATAATTGATATAATATGCTGATAAAAAAGCACATATTTAACATATTCACAATTGATGAGTTCAGACATATGCATTCACCCATGCAAACATCACCACAATCAAGGTATTAAATTTATCCTCCAAAAGTGTCTTTGTTATCCCCCCCTCTTTTGTGGAAAGAACACTTAGCATGAGATCTACTCTCTTAACAACATCTCAGGTGTACAATACAGTGCCGCTAACTATAGGCACTATGTTGTACAGCAGATCTCTAGAATATATTCATCTTGCATAACAAACTTTATACTTATAAAAAACAATTCCCCATTTAAAAGGAATATGCTATTGAACACTGTGACCTCAAACAAGATACTAGAAAGCAGATCCCCTCACCACTGAAAATGTCATGAGGGGAGGACTACTTTGTTTCTGAAATCCCGGTACCTAGCTTTGAATAGACATTCAGTGGATATTAGTAGAATTAATAAGTATATGAATACGTGTTTCAATGAAGTAAGGATTCNCAAAAGTGTCTTTGTTATCCCCCCCTCTTTTGTGGAAAGAACACTTAGCATGAGATCTACTCTCTTAACAACATCTCAGGTGTACAATACAGTGCCGCTAACTATAGGCACTATGTTGTACAGCAGATCTCTAGAATATATTCATCTTGCATAACAAACTTTATACTTATAAAAAACAATTCCCCATTTAAAAGGAATATGCTATTGAACACTGTGACCTCAAACAAGATACTAGAAAGCAGATCCCCTCACCACTGAAAATGTCATGAGGGGAGGACTACTTTGTTTCTGAAATCCCGGTACCTAGCTTTGAATAGACATTCAGTGGATATTAGTAGAATTAATAAGTATATGAATACGTGTTTCAATGAAGTAAGGATTCCATTTGATTCTCATAAAAAGAAATCCAAGGTAATAGTGCAGTTGCAGACTTTGAGACTCTTTTGTCAGCCTATATTTCATCCCTGATTTTTTTGAGAACTGCTCCTTGACCACCAGGGTTAGGTCCCACATGATGATGCTTGTACTACTTGAACCTGCCTCCTAGCCATAGCTAGTGTCCTATACATGTGGCTAAAATGGTTGTACATTCAGATATAGGGGGACAACCATATTCTACCTTGTGAATTGAGAACACTTGTTTACTGAGGAAAGACATGAGTACTGTGATCCTCCAGATCCTGACTGTATACTCCTCCTTTCTCATGTGAAGTTCAATTATATTCATGAGGCATTTATATCCTTATAACATACTCCTGTTTTCCCTTACGTTTGGCCATTTTGGTTTGTCTTAATTGAAACCAAGCAGGTTTTGACTAATACAGTGAGACAGCAATATTTTTTTCCATATCCATTTAATAAATAAGATGACGGAGACTTAGCAAGGTTAAGTTTTGTGCATTCAAGGAAAATGACAACAATAATAAAATAATATCTCTTGATCAGTGTTTTTTATATTATACAATGTATTATTTGGACAAAAAAAAATTGACCTAAAAAGTTATTAGTTACTAGCAATTGAGAATATATTGAGAAACATTTTGTCCAGTTCCAGTGAAGGGCAGAATATTGGAGGACTGTTCTGTCTGGATATGATAGTAATTCAGATGATTATTTGGATAGCTTAGATAACCATGAACTAAAGAAAAGAGCCAATCTTATGCCTATCTTTGAAGATAAAGTGAAAATTAATTTTATAACAAAAATATCTAAATAATGTGATGTTGAATACATCTCAAACTACACCACCCAATATAGTAGTCATTAACCACGTATGTGCATTTAATTATATATTCAGTTTTTCACTTGAAATAGGCACATCTTAAGTACTTAATAATTTCATGTTTTTTATGGTGACCACATTGGACAAGGCAGATTATAACATATTTTTTTTCCATCTCTGAGAGTTCTATTAGATAGTGCTGATCTAGAAAAATTTGAATATTTCATAGTAGAATTCAAACCAAAATGATGATTTTTAATTATGAAGCATAAAAAGTCAGGATAATAAAAAAAATTGTACTAAAATTTATTAAATACGCTTCAGCAGAGTATGCTTCATTTTCAGTCTTACAGTTAGATGTAGAAGAATTTATTATAATGTGTACATTTTGTTTCTTTTATGTCTATTTTGATTTATTCATCTATGAAATATATTCTTAATATGTAAACAGAAATAGAGCAGAAACTCTAAAAGTTTCCTTTGTATGTTAATTACCTTCTATTGCCTAGGATTCCAGTGGTGTATTACTCCATTTCTGTTGCTTATAACAAAAGACTTGAAACTGAGAGATTTATAAAGAAACGAAATTTATCGCTTACAGTTTCTGAGGTCAGGAAGTCCAAAGTCCATCTGGTGGTTGTGACAGTGACCTAGGGGTCTCACATTGCACGATGGTGGAAGCAAAGAAATCAGAGAGAGAGGAAGACAGACGCTCCACTTCTTTTAAAAGCCCTCAGAACCATGCCCCTGACCACCATTATTAATCCATTCACTATGGCGTGGTCCTACAATCCGATCACCTCTTCAAGGCTCCACCTTCCAATTACCATAATAGGATTTCCCACCCTCTTAACAGTCACAGTGGGGACCAAATTTCTAATACATAAAACTTGGAGGACACAATTCAAGCTTCAGTGAGTTTTGGAGGGACATAATTCAATCCACTACAAGTGGCATATTACATATTACAATGTTTTTGGAGAAAGAAGAAAAGAAATCTTTTATATGACATTTCTAGAAAGTGGACAAGATTGTCAAGGGATTAAAAATTACTGCATGTACAGGAAGCTTGTAAAACTCTCAAATCCATATGGTACTTAAAAGGTTAGATATAATCATAAATTCATCTAAATCTACTTAGCACTATCGTAATGCTGTGCAATAATGCAAGAGAACTGTGCCTTGATATACTTGTCTAGATAGGTACATATCTTAAATTCTACTTATTAACACAGACCTCTACATAATGCACATAACTATGTCTTTGCAAATCGCATTTTTCTCGTACATCCTGCCTGAATGTTTTATCTATGTAACACTGATATTTTAGTTTCCAACTCTCCAGAGATTGCATGATAGTGGAAAACAAATTATCAAAGCAATTAAAATGTTTTCAGACCTACAGGAGCTACAAATCTGAGCTTTTAAAATTAATTATTAGTGCCAACTCCTGAGATGTAGACAAGGCTACAGTACTCAATCAAGTTGTTAGAATGTGCTATTTTGAATTATAATGAAAGACATTTTTGTCAAAGGTATATCTTAATATGTGAAGCTATCAGAAAGATTTATTGGATTTTAATTAAAAAAAAAATTTAAAAGCAGCAAGTTTGATTAGAGGATTTCTCCCCTCTTTGATAAAACCAGTACAAATCTAATCACTATCTGCTAAAAAACAAAATAATAATATTTTTCTTTTTTTTTTTTTTCCTTTTTTTTTTTGTCTTTTTTTGTGACCGGCAACGGATCACAACCCTCAGTGTCGCGCCCACACTGGACTGGGACCGGCAACGGGATCACAACCCTTGGTGTTGCTCCCGCACCTCGCTCAGCCAGTGAGCGGCCGGTCTGTATGTGGGATCCGAACCCTTGGCGGGAGTGCAGCCGCGCTTCCAAAGTGGCGCACTGTTGCAGTGCGCCACCGGGCCGGGCCCATAATATTTTTCATACTGTATTTAATATTCCTTAAAAGCATCTAACTTTTAGTCATATACTTCAGAAAATACTCTTTCTAAATGTTGACAAACTCTGAATATTTACTTAAAAATACTTGTAGATAGAGGGTTCTAAATGAATGAAAATGACATATTCTCCTTTTGTAACAGCACTTTGATAATTTCTTCTATAACTTTAGATTTCATCCTGGATCTAGCCATGCTGGTCTTCTAGACTTGTTCCTCCAGATGCTTTGGAGACTCATTTTAGGAGACAAGACCAACATTATGATAGATACAAGTCAATGTTACTCTCTTACTCTTTCTTCCACCCCCACCCCCAGATATTGTGCTAATAAAAAAAAAGGGACACCAGCTCACCATTTTGAAAGAGCTTTTATAAAGGTACAATTCAAGCTTGAGTTCAGCATTCAGACAGGACTTTAATCTTGCTGTAGAAACTTTCATACCCCATCCATCAAGCCAAACATCCAATTAGAGCCTGAGAAACTCAAAGCAACCCTGAAATTCACCTGAAGATAAGCACTTTCTTAAGCTCTTTCAGGATAGTAAAATCTCTGGAATTTCTAGAATTAGACTTTAGAATGTTTAGGCAGCATTTATTTCTACCTTTTGTGTAAATTAATTGCTCTATCCATATAGTCCATAGTAAAATTTGTTTCATTATCCCACATATGGAATAAAAATTCCATTTACGTTCACAATAATTTACTTTAAAAAAAAAAGCATGAAATAAAGTAAAATAACAAAAGAGCATGAATTAGGGTGAAAAGACCACTGCTCTGGTAATCAGAAGACTTAAATGCTAGCACCTGTTATTTGTCTATTCAATTGGTCATTTTTCAAAAAATAGTTACTAGCATCCACTATGTGTCAGATTTTCTGTTCTAGGTGCAGACAATAGAGCAGAAAAAAATAATTTTAAAAAAAGCATTCAATAAATTTACATCCTAGCAATCGTACTTGTGAAAATTCCTTAATTTCCATATCTGTCTAGTTATCTATCATCTATCTATATGTATATATTTGCATATGTACAACTTAAGTATATATATATACACACATGCGTATATGTAATGATATTTTAGTCAAAAGGTGTTATCAGTATATACCGAGGACCTCTAAATATGTAAGGAATTGTCCACTTTATTTGTTGGCTTTTACTATTCAAATCATTCGTAACTCTTAAGAGTCATATTGAAGAAACTTCCTATTTCAAGTGCTGAGTTGCACAAAGGAGAACTATTGTCTCCAGATCTGCTGTTGTATATCCCACAATAGCATCGACCTTTCTTTACTGTCATATTGCATTTCAAACTTCCTATTTCAAGTGCTGAGTTGCACAAAGGAGAACTATTGTCCCCAGATCTGCTGTTGTATATCCCACAATAGCATCGACCTTTCTTTACTGTCATATTGCATTTAGGGCAGACACCTCATTTGTTATCCACCTTAGGATTCTTTTGGCAATGTAACCTATTCATTTTCTTTTATCCTTTGAGTCTCTACCTTTTAGAATTACTTGATATAAAAGTTATATTTGTTACATAGCAAAGGTTAGCAATTACTCTGACCAGAGGCCACTATTAGGACTTGGCTATCTTTTAAGGGCTAACTTATAACATCATATTGTGGCTGGAATTACAGTCTTTTTACCTGAAGTGGATCTTAAAGATAATCTAGTATGATCCTACCATATCACAGAGTGTTTAACCATCTAACACAAGGTCACATAGTTGGTAGCAAAGCCAGAACTCTGTCCAGAGTCCAAAGCTCTTTCTGCATTCTTCCTGTCCATAAAAACTCTCATTTATATGCATTAACATTGTTCTTCCTTACTTCTTTCTCCCTGCTCCTAAAGGTAACAATAAAAATGTACTGCTTTTTAAAGAACAGCCAAAATGACCACAAAGTTTATAAGTTATTTTAGGAAATTTGCAATTGACACTTCTGGATATCACTGTTTAATTCTAATGCACACACCAAGAGTTAGATGACCTTAATACAGGAAAATAAAAGTTTATATTTTAAAAAGTGTCTAGAAATTATATATGTAATCAATTTAATTTTAAGCCTTTAAAAATTTCAGGACAAATCTGGAATTTTTAAAGAATTTTGATATTTCCTTAGAATGAAATAAAAATATTTTTATTCAAAAATATAGCACTAAAGTCTTAAAGTTAGTAGAAATATTTAAGTCAGTACAATTCTATAGGATAGTAAAACTTATTTGATAAAATATTTCAAGTTTCAAATACAAATTTTTGCTTGGTATGGTGCTGATATCTTTTGCCATTTTAAGCATCTTTATATGTTTGAATGTCAACATGTAGCCTGCCTTTCCACAACTATCATAGAATTCTAGATACAGAAGAAATTTTGACAATCTTAGATTAATTTAGGCATTTTCAAATGAAGTAGCTGAAGCCTTAAGAGACTGAGTGAAATACTATAGCTCTGTAAATTCCATTAAGGTAGGGAACATATCTGTTTTGTTCCTCAGTGCCTTGCATGCCTGCAATAGAGTAAGTTCTCATTAAATAATTATAGCATGATATAATGAATTAGTGAATGAGTGGCATCTAATGCTAAGATATCTAAAATTAATGAAAGTATTTCATCTGCTCCCAAAGAGACTTGATAGCATGAGTGCTTATGCTTTTTATCTGTTTGAGGTTCTTAGAACTTTGAACATGAAATATGCATCCAGAGGAGTTGATCAAGAATTTGGATGGTAAAGCAAGACAGTTTTCTAAACTCTTTGTGATTCACAGTATGCTTTTCAGTTTTTCTTTGAAATACTGTTAATTCTCAGAACACCACATATAACCAAGTATAAATACAGTACAAAAAAATAGATTTTGAATCAGTATAAGTTATTTTGAAAATTTCTATTCATCTGTATCATAGCTGTATTCTATTAACATATATCATTTAGGATTGACTCTACAGAAACATAAAGATTAATCTTTTCAAATGAATTCAATTTCCTTTTAAGATACAATGGAAGGACCGTTAGACTAGGGAGAGGACTAGCAATTATAAAAATGCCTCTTGATTTTGAATACAATTTCATAGATATGATCACTAGAATTAGAGAACATGGAAATATAAAGATAGAAACAGAGATAAATGTCCTATAAATCATTGCCTCTGTATTTGTGTATTCATATACATGTGTCTATATTTACATGTGTATCTCTTTCTCTGCATATATCTATCTGAGTGAAAAAAAAGAATCAATATGCTGTGCATGAATATATGTACATGTCATCTGATCTCAAGTGGGATACATGAGAAATGAGATGTGTGATGATTATGCCTTTTATACCAAATATTTGGGAATATTATTTACAAAATATGACTATACATGCTATGTTAATTGTACATG
>NW_007736718.1:39869-60400 GCF_000696425.1 Galeopterus variegatus
AACTAAAATCTTGAGGTATTGCCTGTTTATTGCTTTGCTACTTTCTACAGAATTTTAGGTTATTTGTTTATTGAAGACCAAAAAGAACCTGGGTTCTTCTCTTAGCTTGGTTTCTGAGCATGAGATTTAAAAATAGAATGTGTATCTTAGAATGCTCATATTGGATTCTCATGAACCAAATTAATCTAAGCTCCATAGCAGAATTCTGAAAAATACTCTGGTGGTAGTGTCAGCAACACTAGAATCAAGCTCAGGAAAGGCACTTTAAGATATGACATTTTGCAATTAATTCTGGCAAAGGTGTTCAGTCACATTATCTCTTCAGTACAATTAGCGTCTGACCCTTGACAGTGCTCTCTCTCTTACAGTTCAAATTTATTGTTTTCAAGATACTCTTTTTTTCCTGAACCTTCTAGATATCTGGCCTCATATTTGCAGAGTTTGTTTTTGCTTTTGCCTTTTTGGTGCTCTTTTCTTTGTTTGTACTGACTTATGCAAATAGAGTTAAGCAAAACCTTTTTATGCACTGTTACAGTGTCTATTATATCACTAATCATGTTGCTTTAATTTTTTTGTTTATGTCTCTTTCCCTACTAGATGATACATTTCTTAAGGTCCAGAACATTATTTTTTAATGCTTGTATGTTTAGTACCTAGCACAATCTGTGGGACATAATGGATTTGAAATGTAGTTTTAAAGTCTGAATACATAATGGAGTGGAGAAGTCTCCTTCTCTTAGTAAATAATGTGGAACTCAGTTCCTTGGCTCCATTTCTTCCAAGTGCCTTTGACAATTATTTTTCTTGGGGAGAATGGAAGATAGTCTGTAGTTCATGTTTTTAGGTACTTGTTCAACTACTTAACTTTGCAAACAAAGTGTTTAAAATGACTTTTTTTTTTTTATCCACAAGTTCTCATTCTGTAAACCTTTGCTTTCCATCAATTCCAAGAACAAACTCATGTGTCAGCTCACGGGACTCTATCAGCGTTCTTGGTTAATTCCCTCAGGAAGTAGCTTTCTATTACTGAACTAAACGTATTTTTTTTTTTTTCCGGGGGAAACAAAGGGGCTGTGCACTGTTGTTAATCACCAACCTCTTTTCATCAGCTCAGCACGTGTCTTCCAGGCAGATCAATTTTAGTTTTATTTGAACGTTCTGTGTTTCTGCTGTTCTTCGTTATAGTCTGGTTTCAGTTCACCTTGAACATTGAATTTCAAGCCATGTATTATATGTTTTAAAAGTTTCCTGTGTATTTTCAAATGGGGTCTTCCAAATAAATATAGCCAAAAATGAACTAGACTTCTTAAGGACTTTCTTCTCATCAAGAAAACAATTTCTAATAGTTTTGCTGTTGTTGTTAACTTCTTAATTCTCACTTTTAATAGGAAATATGTTCTTTAATGTATTTTAAAGCTATTATTTGGTGTCTCTATCTGTTAGCATTTTCAGTTATGAAAAGATGGAGATTAGAAAATGTTTTATAAAGCATTACTTTAACTCCACTTAAAGAAATTAGTATCTTACTCTAAATACACAGAATGTATTGTTTTACTTTTGTTTCTCTGATTTTCTTTCTATTATTTACCTAATCATCATATGCAGGAGAGAAAGGATAAATACCATACTCTTTGTGTACACCTAATTTACTTACTGCATTAATTTATTATAAGCTTTTAAATATATCAATTCATTTAATCTTAATGCCTATGCAGGGAAATAGGCAGAGCAGATGGATGACAATATTCACACTGGAGGAACTGTGCTCAGCAAGATCAGTAACATTGATATGTTATGGTGCAGAGGCTTGAGCTTATCTGGTCACACACCCGGTGCCCTTTCTCTCTACCTCATGATAATCCACCACCCAATCCTTTCGCTTCTTCACTTATTCAGGGTCATTCCTAAAGACCACTACTAACAAATGTGTAATGTGAACCACATATCAAGACATACTGTATTAATTTGCCTATATGAAGTGTGTGTGTGTGTGTGTGTGTGTGTATGTTTGTAATACCTGGCAGTCATATACATTTTGAATCTACAATTGCTACATGAAAATAAACTAGATGTTATTGAACAAAAAACTCAGATGAATGACTGATCATTTATACTTTCAGAAAGTTTAGTGAATATCTTACCAACTTCTTGGATCAATATCATATCATGGCAAAGATCAATGCTACTATCTTTTTGTTATGATGATAATTTCTGTCTAGATTATCAATTCTTATATATCCTCCTAAAGTAATCCATCATCATGCTAAGGCAAGAGGAATTCAATCCATCACTGCTGGATTCTGATAGAGGGCTTAGGGGGAAAGCAAGTCATCTTCCCAGCAGTAATCAAACAGCTGTGGTACTTGCCACTTTACGCTTAAATCATCGTATAATAGATGGCTTTCCTCTTCATGGAAGCTTGCCTTAAAATTTTCAGACAGATGGACTCTGATGCAAAGGTTTCATTTTGTGGAATTTTAAGGCTGTGAACTAGTTATTGACAAATACTACATCATCAGTTCCAGTTGAAGACACAGCCTAATAAGTAGAACATTGGCACTAATCCTTATTTAATCAGCCTTAAAATGGTAATTTCAAATTGATGAGGGCACAGGGAATAGATTTTGTACTCATAAAGTGCTTCTAAAAATACCAGTAATATGTGTATACAACTCAAGGATGAAATTAAAGAGCCCCCAGCACGTATAATAAGAAGAATAAACCATAAAGAGCATGACTAAAGTACGACTGAAGGACCTCATAAAAACGGAAAGACGCAAATTCCTTGTGATCTCTCCCATAACACATATTCATGTTTATATTCTCAAAGCTTAATCCATGGAACAAATATTCATAGTATTAAAAGAGAGGGATTTTCAGAAAGTGAGCATAAGTACCATTAAGAACTTCTGTCATTTCTGAAGACAGTATAATCAGTGAGTGAATGAGCTTTAATGTTGAAAAGGGATTTTAGAGCTCAAATGGTCCAATCCTATCATTTGATAGACAAACAGGATAAACGAGGATAAATTATACAGATAGTGAACTGCTGGATACAGAAGGTTAGAATCTAGACCTCCAGTTGCTGGGTTTTCTCGGTTCCTGTGCTGCCTCTGCACATATAGCCCATGAAGAAAGAGTTGGCTTGGATCTGCCCCATGAGGACTTGTAACTCCATCGTCTACAGCAGCTCTAGCACCTCTAATTGTGAATAAAGCTGTGATGCAGACAAATTTGTCTTTTTACACGTGGATGGAGTTTGGATGTGTTGTCTGCTCCAAAACTCATGTGGAAATTTGATCCCCAATGTGGCAGTGTTGGAAACTGATTGAGTCATGGGGGTGGATCCCTCATGAATGGATTAATGATCTCCCTGGGGTAGGGGGGATTAATGAGTGAGTTCTTGCTCTATTAGTTCCCGCAAGAGCTTGTTGTTTGATAGACCGGGCACCTTCTCTCTCTCTCTTGCTTCCTCTGGCCATGTGATCTGCTTGTACCTGCCAGCTGCCTGCCACTTTCTGCCATGAGTAGAAGCAGCCTGAGGCCTGTGCAGAGGCAGCTGTCCCAGAATTGTAAGCCAAATAAACCTCTTTTCGTTATAAATTACCTAGTTTCAGGTATTTCTGTTGTAGCGACACAAAACAGGCTAATACACATCTTTCCAACTTCTGTATCTCATCGGTGATCAGCTCTCCAGGACCAATCATTTCTATTCCCCTCACCTCCTTGCTAAACCTGATTTCAGCAAAGGATCTATTGCACAATCATAATACGTGATTACCTTATATGTGTTAACAGGGGAACTCTTTCCTGAGTAAAGAACCTCAAGGATAAAACCTCATGGCCCCAGGATGAATCTAATAGTGAAATTACAATAGCTAAAAAAGAGCTGGACAAAAAGTCTATGAAGCGGACATACCTTCCTTCCTGTGCTTCGAACAACTTCCTAGAGATAGTTTCCTCATAGGCACAACTGAAAATGTATCCTCAATAATAATAGCAGCAGCAACAAATGCAACTAATTTTGACTAACCATATCTATATGGTACTAAGGACATTATAGATATCAACTCTTTCTTCTTTGCACAGCTTTTTTTACACCTATTTTATATATGAAGAAAGTATGGAAAAGTTGAATAACTCACTGAATGCCTTAAAGGTAATGAGTATCAGAATAGTATTTGAACTCTCATCTATGTGATATAAAAGTCTCCTCCCAACGATTCTAATGCATTATTTACTATCCTACACTGCCTTCCATATGCTAGAATTCTCAAGGTCACACTTGCTACCTGTCTTTATATTTCTCAACAACTAGAAGTTAATATCTGCACAGCAAAATCTTAGCGCCCACACCTCAGTTTCTATAGAATGATGATTTTAATATATATCATTTTTAAGTAATATATAATAAACACATATGCATATTAGAATATTGATACATTTATTAAAATTTTTCAGCCACAATGACCACTAAATCTATGACTTAAGAAAATTACCCTTTTAATTTTCTTATTATAATAAAAATGTAAATGGTAATTATATAATACACAATATAATAATATTTCAATAATGAACATATATGTATAGTCTGGGTTCATATATTTTACAATATTTTGGCACACCTACTTTCTGCTAGCCATTGTCATAAGTGATAAGAAGCATATAAAAATAGACAAAGTCGACCAATGATTTTTGGAGGTGAAGGAGGAGAGGATATCTACAATCCTAGAAGAAGGTTGGGGCAAAGTGACTTGAGAATATTGCAGAATGCTATAGGCAATCAGAGGATCAGAACACGTATTTCTTACTGGGGCGATCGATGATGACTTCATGGAAGAATTTCTATCTGGACCTTAATATAAGAGTAGCATTTTAAGAAGCTGAGGTTGAAGTACTGAATTTCAAGAAAAAGCACAGTAACAGAAGGTGAAGAAAATATGAAATATCCTGGTTTTACTGAGTATCTTTGGGGAATCATGTATGTTTGAGTTAGAAAGAAAGATTGGATCTGCATGATTGGAAATGAGGCATATTGAAGATGTTTGAGATTGGGGATAGTATTTACAAATTATTAGCAGTGGGAAAAGTTGATGACAATACAAGAGAGGTTAGAAATGGAGAAGCCAATTAATAGGCCATGATAGCAAACAATGTAATAATTACCATTATTGACCTTCTGTTGGTCAATAGCTACTTCACACATATGATTTCAATTATTTCTATAATATACCTAAAAATCAGATGCCAACATTTTTTTACAGGTAAAAACATTAAAATTTGACGAGTCAGATAGCTTGCCCAAGGTTACAGGAATTTTTTTAAAGGGCAAAATTTTCAAGAGGTTTAAGATAATTAAATGGTCATTGGTAAGCAATTTCTTCACAGAGATGAAGACCAAAGACAGATAGCAAAGAATGCCAGAGTGAAATTCTAATTTTGTAAATTAATAAATAAAACATATGATGTCAGGGTCATGTAATGAGCTAAGAAATTATTGTGTGTTCATGGAGAAATTATGGAAACAGATGATGATGGCTGGGAGGTGTTGAGAGAGACAGGTTAACTAAGCAAGCATAACAAGAGAAGTCAAAGGGTAGTAAAAAATTAAGGTGAGATCCTTAGAGAATTCACAGCAGTTTTGAAGAACTAGTAATAGTGAGAAACTATAAATTTATTTGAAACTGATTATTTCTCAATTAATAAAGTCTTAGTTAAATTAATAGTTGAAAATGTTACATAATAGAGTTATTATCCTTGCTGCTACATATAAAGTTGCCTAAAACTGCCTAATATATCAATGTTCTACCTATTTCAAACTGTGTGGGCATATAAAGGGTCTGTTTGTATGTTAACTAGTTTATTTTAGATTACAGTTTCTACTTAGCACTAATTGATAAGACCTTATTTTAAAAATAATATTTTAAAATTTGAGTATGTATTTACATATATACACACATATGTTGGAAGGCAATATATTTTCAATTCATATCTCAGAGTTGAAGGAATATTCTTTTGAATAGGGCCACCTATTAATTAAGTCACTATTGGATAGACTTAGTGGAAATCAGCTCTCTCTGTCAGCTCTGAATTTTTAAGCTCAATGGAATTAGACTGAATAACCAGAAGGCAAAAGGCTTGATTTTTTTTTAAACTTCATGGAACATTTTAAGAACAATATTGCCTGGCTTTTAAAACTCTAGTGGTGACAAATAATTCAATTACAATTGCAGGATTTTGTTAATTTAGAGCAGACACAAATGAATGGCATTGTAAAATACATGGGATAAAGAATTCAAACATACCAGTTATGTCAGCTTAAAAAGTCAAGGTAATTCAGTTGTAGGTTATTATTTAAGAGACTTCAAGGCTTATTTAATGCTGATCAAACTAATTATACACTGTAGAATACTCTCTAGGATAATTGAAGCTCTGTCTTATCGCTAAGATTTCTCTTGTCCTGTTGTTTTTTTAGTAGTTAAATTTAATTTGAAGTAACTTTAGGGTAAGTAATAATCTAGTAAACAAAAAAGCCCCATATGAGAGGGGGGAAAAATGTAGAGGCATGTATGTAAAAGCTTTCTCGTTTTACTTTAATTTTTGTCAGCATTCCTGAGTTTGGAAATAGGTAAAATTCAAGTCAAGGCACATCCACATTTTACAAACTACTTATCTAAATTATTTGAAAATACTTATGTATTCTTTTAATTGAATTTTTTGTTTTTATTGACACTGTGTGTTTCCCAAATTCCTTCCATGCTCTTACAATTGGCTCTCTCTCAGCCCCACTTTCCATCTCCACTGGAGCAGGATGCCCAGTTTGTCACCAGTTTGTGTGAGAATTCCTATCCCTGGTTTACCCAGGATTGGCATTGTTCTGGATTATCAGCAGTGCAAAAGATGATTCCCTAACATTTGTTTTGTAATATACCAACTCTCCTTAAGTTCCTGTAGTTTGATAGGCATTACAGATGTGCCATGTACCTGACTAGTCCATGTAAGTGCTCAATAAATATTATTGAATATATATTGACTAAAAAATTTCATAGTAGATATAGTGGATTGAATTGTGTCCACCCCCCTCAAGCTCACTGAAGCTTGAATTGTGTTCCCCAAGTTTTATGTATTTGAAACTCAGCCCCTACTGAGACTGTTAAGAGGGTGGGAAATCCTATTATGGTAATTGAAAATTGTAGCCCACAGGACCATGCAGTAGGGGATGGATTAAAAATGGTGGTTGGGGGCTTTTAAAGAAGAGGAGAGTCTCTTTCTTGCTCTCTCTCTTGCTCTCACTGCTTCCACTATCTTGCAATGTGAGACCTCTTAGTCACCGTTACCACCACCAGATGGACTTTGGACGTCCCAGACTCAGAAATTGTAAGCAATAAATATCATTGTCTTTAGGGCCAAGCCCGTGGTGCACTCGGGAGAGTGCGGCACTGGGAGTGCTGCGGGTTCGGATCCTATATAGGGATGACCGGTGTGCTCACAGTGCTCACTGGCTGAGCGCGGTGCGGCTGGTCTCAAAAAGGACAAAAAAAAAAATAAATTAATTAAAAAATAAAAATAAAAATAAATAAATAAATATCATTGTCTTTATAAATTACCCAGTTCCACATATTTTGTAATAGCAACAAAAACGGACTAATACAGTATATAACTTTGTATCTTCAGTTGAAACATCATAATTTGCTCTGGTCCTTAAACAAAGAGAACAACAGTACATGATAGATTGAGGCAATAACTCCTGATGTTTTGGATTAAATTTGTGTTCCTGGTATATCTCTACAAAATGAGAAAGAATAAATGTTTTGAAAAATAATACAATGGCCAAATACTCTTGATTTATTAATAACTAAATAAACTAATATTTATCATAATCGGAAAATAAATAGTAAGCTATATCATGAAAAAAAATATATAATCCTAAAACAAGTGTTGCTGTAGAAGCTCTTGTTTTAAGGAATGTGATGTAGAATCAAACAGGAGAGAAAGATCCTCTAGCAAGTAGAGTCAAGAATAGATTATCACTCAAAAATTTAAGAGTAGTGCCAAAATATTCATTCATTCAAAAAAATTATTTCATTTCAGCTGACATATTCTCAGGATCTTGTTTTCTTAGAATACAGTTGTCTGACAAAAAATAATTCCCTATTCTCAGAGTTTCCATCTACTCATACCATTGTGCTGAAAATCCAACTAAAGTTTGTAGGTATCTATTCATCTCTACATAATGCCTGGACCTTAAAAAATTAAATAAAAGCTATCTTAAACCAATCTTTCTGTAGATGCTTGAATACAGTCAAGTGGTAGTGGTTCCTACTATGTAGTTACTTGAATTCAAAGTACTTAAATATATCTTCAATACATATACTCTTTAATATAATTAATAAAACGTTTCTTTTGACTGTTTTTTTTAAATTAGTCTTTAGAACAATTAAGGGTGTCACAAAACAGTTGATATTCAAGAATTGATATTAAGAGTCACTAGGCGGTTGGTTAAAATAAAAGCAAACCAAGATAATGAATCAAAAGGATCAATACTTAAAACTGATAGATGAAATACTAATAATGGCAGTTATTTTGAGTGCTTACAATATACCAAGCAATCTTATAACTGTTTCATGTGTATTAGAATTGGATGGAAACTCAGGCACAAGAATATTAAGAATCATCACCAAGGATATACAGCTTACTATTTCTAGTAAGAAATAGATTTAAGATTAAACTCAAATAATCTTGCTTTACTGACTGTGCTCTTAACTGCTTTATTATGGTAACTCATAATAAATATGTGAAGTATACCTTTGAATTGTTTTTAAAATTTATAATTTAAAATTATTAAGGTGACATATTAAAAATGCCAATATAATGAAGGTGTATAAATATTTTGAAAATGATTATGACTAATTTTTTATTTGACTTTCAACAGAGTAATTTAATATAGACTGTTTCCTTTCATTTTTGTGTCAGACATCCTCATGAGTGTTGACACTTCAGAGAATATCATTTACTCCTCTTTCTAGGTGTCAGAATGTAACACACACATAGTATAGATAGATTGATTATAACCCTTGCACACTTTGGGATTGCCAGACACTACTGACCATTTAGATCTGAAAGTTCATCTGCTGGTATATGAAAATTAGTAGATATAAGGAAAAAAGGGAAGAAAGTTTACAAGTAATCAAAAGAGATAATGTTAATAGATTAAGGAAAATCTCACACTTGATATTCATGACTTGAATGCAGCAAAAATTGTTTGCTTTGGTCAAATGTTAGAGTGTTTGATCATTGCTTTCCTAAGGGTAAATGTGATTTTTTTTCACTTAAAACATACATATGTCTCCATGATGATGATAATAATGCTGATGAGGTTACCAATATGTCTCCATTACCTTTAAAATCATTGTTTTGGCAAATATCCAGAACACTGTCAATACGTGATAACACACGTCAGCACATCTCACACAAACACACACACACACACACACACACACACGAAATAACGGATTTCAATTTATCAAGGATTAATTGAGTGCCTATCCTGTAATAGGTTGTGACAAGAGATAAATAAAAGGATAGAGTCACCTTGCTTTAAATTGCTCTCAAGACAAAAAGTGGAGAAAAAGTCCTATAAACCAGCTCTAATAAACTGTAAACATAGCAATCATTTAAAAAGTGTTACTGAACAGCCAAGTTGAGAGCAATAAATCCTGTCTGAGAGTAAAGGGTTATAGGAAGCTTTGCATAGAATGTCCATCCCTGAACTATGCCTTGGAAGATGAGTACAGGCTCCTCAGGGGAATAGGGTATTCCAGAAAGACAAAAGATATGATGAAATACACTGCACAGCCAGTCAGTCATCTTCCATAGTGAGTGGAGAGATTTGGTTATGCCATTGGAACACACACAGATTGGAGCCTTGAAACTGGAAGAAAATGTATGAGTGTTAAGGCAACACGTGCATCAAATTAGGGAGCAGGTAGATGTGGCAGCTTCATTTGGATGAAGCCAGTCTAAGTCTAAAATAACAAGACTGGATTGGAGGTGAACGTTCAGAGTAGAGAAGACGGCCTAAGTCTGAAGCTACCCAGGGCCAAAATTAGTTTCTCCAGGAAGAAGAAATAGGTTTAATCCTAGTCAGTCTTCAACATCCAGGACAAAATGGAAGGCAGATAGACTGCTAGGTTATAGTTCAGGAGCTGCATAGACATGGAAAATATTATTAAGTCTAACAAAGAGATAAAGGCTATTTCACATGCTTCATTGTAGGAATTTATGAAAGTGTTATATATTAACATGCTGCATTTTAGAAACCTATAAAAGTGTTGTTTTTTTTAAGTGTTATATATTTCGCTTGTATATTAAGAGTGAAGCCAAAATTAATTCAAATTTCTTTTCTTGTGTACTTTCGGGAAAATATCTCTTCTACACTCAGGAAATAATAATTATTACAACAACAATAACAATAGCAACTAAAATTTAGTAACTCCTAGCTAAGATCATACCCATAGTTCACACTCTGCTATGTTCTTTCCACAGATTTCCATGTATTACAAAAGTTGACTTATTTACTAAATTATAGTGCCTGTATTTCCCATTTCCTTGTAAAATAAAAATTGCAAAGTCTATTCACATTTTGGGCCGGCCCAGTGGCGCACTGCTACAGTGCACCGCTTGGGAGTGCGACGGCGCTCCCGCCGAGGGTTCAGATCCCACATACAGACCGGCCGCTCACTGGCTGAGCGAGGTGCGGGCGCAATAAATGTGAGAATACAAAGAGAATATTAAGTGGTAAAGAAATCAAAGAGTATGCTATCAATTACAACTATCCAAACTTTTTGTTTTAAAAGTGGAAACAGATTTACAGGACTGAGAGTAAAAAGCCACAACATGTTAACTTAATAAATAAAAGCATACAGCTTTAGTAAATGAAATAAAATTGAGTAAAAAGTTGAAATTGCTTGTAAGGCTTATAGTAAATATTTTGTATATATATATATGGTATTTTCACCCATTATGCCAATTCTGAAAGGGACCAATTTATTGCAAGGACACAGCATCCCATCCTTCCGTACAGGAGGAGAGTCCTATATCAAATTCATAAACTCCTTACATTAAAGAGAAACCTTTGTGTTCTGCTCAAGCTTGTAAGTTTTAACAATCAAGTTGCCAGTGTTCAAGAGACAGAACATTTTGGATTCTCTTTGGGTTTGAGAGCAATATGCAATAAGAATATCTAATATAATTTTAAATTTATTTTTATATCTATTTTTATAGATCTTTAAAGTTAATAAAAATTATTAAATGTTGCTAATTCGAAACTAGAGAAAATAAAAAGAAAATGTGGAGGATTAAAAACAATTGTGTTAATAAAATACATTTTTATTAATAGCAGGGTATTAATAACATAATAGTTATGTGTTTAGGCTCAGGAACCAGATATACAAGGGTTGAAATACTTCCAAGCAATGAAACCTTAGGCAAGCTATATAAATTCACTGACTTAGTTTTTCTGTCTCTAAAATGGTGTAACGTAATTTCCTAAGGATTAGCTGAGCACATAATAAATGTTATTAAATTATTGTTTTTTTAATACTGGTAGTAAAATTTGTATTCATGTGGCTGAGGAATGTACTTGCAAGAATTTTCATTGCAAAATTATTTACATTAACCAACTATTGAAAACAACTGAAATGTAAATGTAATAATTCACGGACAATAAAAAGATGAGTAAATATAAGTGTATTCATCTGGATATATGATTACCATATAATGTTTAATGAAAACACAGATCAAATCGTGTGTTTTAAAATTCAATTTTTAATGGAAGTATAATTGTGCATTAAAAATTGTATGAAAAGTAACTACAAATAGTAGTAATTATCTTTAAATGGCTTATAGAAGACCGTATTTTACTTTATACACCCCTTATTCTAGAATTTTGTAATTCATTTATAGTTTTGTAGTGAACACATATATAGAGAGTAGTTAATATAAATAACTTTCATATGCAGAGAAGAAATAATTATGATTGATATTTCAGTTAAAAAAAATAATGAAATGAGATGACAAAGAACTTAGCTCTTAGTGGTCCACGCTGGTCTGCAGTATAAATAAAGATAAAGACAAAATAACAAATGTTTTGCTTATATTTTAAAAATATAAATTTTAAAATGTCTTTACTTTAAAATGTCTCTTTGTACATTTCTGTACTCTTTTCTTCATCAGTTTCAGTATCTATTTATGCCAACAGTTTTTAAGGATTGTGGAATGCACTAGTGATTTGTTTGTTATCCCTTGCTTTGGCCTCTGTCTATACAATGCCAGATAGCTATAACATACAAACCTCTCATGTAAAAAAGAGTCAACTCCGTGAGTACTTAAGTATGCAAGATGTTAAAAATTTGTGAGGATTTGTGGCCACATAGCCACTTAACTTTCTGTTTTACTTTGCTGATATTGTGTTAGCATCATTCAGGCTGGGCATAATAGGCTCTTTTATTTCTAGGTAAACATAGTATCTTTTTACAGAAATGTTAAAATGACTACATTCATTGTAAAATATATTAATGACTACTTGTAGCCATTGATATAGATGTCTTTTTGCTAAAAGAAATGTGCAGCATTGCTCTAGGCGCTTATTGTTGCTGGTAAAAAGTAAAATTTAACACATGTGCATACTCAATTAACTGAATATATTGACATCTTTTATTATATTTCTCATATTCTTTATGTACTTCTAATTTCATATTGGTTATTTATTTATTTTTTTGACTTAGATGCCTTTGTACCTCTGGTTATTCTTTGTAACTTGCTTATGAAAAGGGAGAGAGAGAGAGAACATGGTCTTTGATATTGTAGGGCCAATATTTCCTAGAAAATTTTTGTATGTTTCAGTGAAATTTTGTGACATTGTGAAACTTTGTACCTCTGGTTATTCTTTGTAACTTGCTTATGAAAAGGGAGAGAGAGAGAGAACATGGTCTTTGATATCGTAGGGCCAATATTTCCTAGAAAATTTTTGTATGTTTCAGTGAAATTTTGTGACATTGTGAAATTTTCTAGTCTTTCTAGTTACTTCTCTTCCATATTATAAAGTTGAGTTTTCCTCAAATATACAATATGAGTTTACAATAAAAAATTATTCATTCAAAACAAAGCAAAATAATTTTCATGGACAAAATGGATCAAATTGATTCCTTACTGACTATTTCTGAAGCACTTAAATTTCTTTTCTTTTTTGTTTTTTGAGGATAGAATATAATGATGGTAATGAGTTTACAATAAAAAATTATTCATTCAAAACAAAGCAAAATAATTTTCATGGACAAAATGGATCAAATTGATTCCTTACTGACTGTTTCTGAAGCACTTAAATTTCTTTTCTTTTTTGTTTTTTGAGGATAGAATATAATGATGGTAGTTTGCTAGGTTAAGGTAATTCCTTTAAACTCATGGAATTTCATTTGCAACACTAATTCTGTCATTCACATGATGTCACCCAATGGATCCGGAGTCCCCCCAAATTCTTAAATTTCATAATATTTACAGTTAGTCACATACTGGAAAATTTGACTTCATGTAATTTATACCTTTATAGAGCTTAAAATATGAAATGGTTGCTCTTCATCTCATTTTAGTTTATGTAAAAAGAGACAGTTCTCTCAATAACAATTTCAAGAAAATCATTGACTTAGGAGATTTTGAGAAATTCACCAGTAAGTTACAATGTGATAAAGGAGAGGACTCTGAGCTTCCACTCTGTATTAGTCCATTTCTGTTGCTTATAACAGAATACCTGAAACTGGGTAATTTGTAAAGAAAGAATGTTTATTGCTTACAGGTTCAGAGTCTGGGAAGTCCAAAGTCCAGGGAGCACATCTGGTGAGGGCCTTGCTCTTGGTGGGGACTCTACAGCAATGTGGGGTGTCCCATGGCAGATGGCTTGAGCAAGAAAGAAAGCTAACTCTTCACTTGCTCTCCTTTCAAAGCCATCAGAACCACACCCATTATTCCATGAATGGATCAGTTCATTCTCAAAGGCATAGAACTCCCAATCTATTCACTTCTTCAAGGCCCCACTTTTCAATTACCATGATAGGATTTCCCACCCTAAACACTGTTAACAGTGGGGATTAAGTTTCAACATGAGCTTTGGAGAGACAAACATGTCCCTATGCAGTTGGGAGAGTGTAGGTGTCCTCTGACAGAGCCAATTAACTTTTATAGTCGGATTTGCCATTTTGTTACATATAAACTATCTCTTGCCATTTTCTGTGTGGTGTGAATCCTAGCCACTCCTTAAGTTACAGCTGTTAGTATTTAATACAATGGCTAGGAGCATGCAATCCAGTAGTTATGACTGAATCTAATCCATTTGTAAGTTGTTAATTTTAGTTAAATTACTTCACCTCTCTCTGCCATAACTTCCTGCTTGGTAAGATGATGATACAAGTGCCTGACACATTGTAAATGCTCAATAAGGTTAGCAATTATTATTTTCTCACAAACGTATCTGCATCTCATTCAACAAATATTATCTGAACAAAAATTAACCAAATACCAGAGTGCAGACACTATGCTATGTTGTAAATAGTAAGAAAAACAAAACATAAGTTATGTCTTTAAAAGTTTCTAGATATAATAGGGAAACAAAAATACCACCCCCAAATTAAGTGACAATTATAAATCCTACACTGGAGTTATGTGCAAGGCACAACGGGAATATAGACAGGAGTATTAAAAATGTGGGCACTATCACTGTGAACTATTACTTCAGACACCATGAGGATTGATGGTCAGTGGATGGAAATATAACCATCATTAAAGGCATGTTTCTTGAAATTAGGGGAAAACATTAACATTAATGCCTATATTTATAGATATTTTCTCACTGGAAGCTGATTTTCTTTAGGAAAAAAGATGCTAGAGGCAAGGGAAAAAGAATGCAATGGAGGGAGGAAACAAGGAAGGAAATAAGCTTTTAAAACCAACTACAGTGTTGTCCTCATTTTACCAGTATTCTCGTCATGTCACTCATGCCATCCTCTGGTCCGTAGGGACCACTGTGTATCAGTTAGATAGGCCACCTCCCGCTTGCTCTCATGAGTTGAATTCAGCTTGGGTCTTTTGACTAGAAGCTCTCTGAGGGAAGAACCTGGCTTATCTGAATCTGACCCATCAGTGTCATTTCAAGAGTTGGTTCCAAAGGACTTGTGAGGATGAAGATACCCTGAAGATCACTATTATTCCTTGCCTCTGCCTTTTTAGAAATTTGTTCTTTTATACTCAAGAGGAGAGCCTTAAAATTCTTTTCATCCCACAGAAAGAGAGGTTCAGATAGTGTATTTGTACATCTTATCTGTAAGGAAGAATCCCACCACGGCCGCTCCCCTTTTCTCAATGCATGTCGGCGAGTGACATAATATCAACATTGCTTACAGAAGAACAAAGGGAATTTGTAACTAAATCTCCCGAATCTCAGACTGTCAGAAATTCTAAAGAGACAAACACAACCTATCAACTGATAAAAATCATTTTACAATCTATTACCCAAAACCAAATACAAAGTGTGATTAAATGTCTTTTCATGAAAGTGATAGTTACGCTCTAATGTGTGCACAGACACTGTGAATACAGTGCCAAAGCTTTAAGCTACTGGCAAGCAGCATTGACTCAGATCCAATAGCCCAATATTCTCTCTTTTATTGAGTCTTTGGGTACCAAAACGATGAATTCTCATGGAATGGAGTTAAAGCTAAAGAGATGATATTAGAATGAACAACTAGAAATATTTATATCATGGACTGTTTTGAAACACAGAACATAAAGCAGTCAATTTAATCAAATAAACAAGGCAGTTTTATTATTTGGCTTGCAATTTATTGTAGAAATGGGCATTATAAAATTTAGTATAACAATAATAGAATTTTTATGTAAAATTCTTAAAGCAACCAGTTAACACACATGCAAACATACAAGTACACTCTTGTATAACAGATAGATAGAATGTTGGAACTATTCTTAAAAAAAAACTTAAAATTTACGAAAATTTTTCAGAAGTAATCATACTTTCTGTTACAATTATGAGTGGTGATTATTTTGCTATTAATGGTCCATTCTCTTAGTGCCAGATAGCATTTTTGTAAAGACATTAATCATAGCAAAATAATATATTTTAAGAAGAGAATTTTATTTTTAGACATTTGTGCAATCCTCAAAACATACTCTAATCACTGATTAGATATTTGGATCATGGCACAAAGTAATAATCCTGGAGTACCACTACAATTAAATATTTTCATGATCATAAAATTTGTCTAGTCCCAGCTCTTCCCGATGCTGCCATATTTATGTGTGGCAGCACTGATGGATCATTTCTAACTTTAGTCAAATACCTCTAAAATTTGGAAGAATACCACTTCATAGGGGAGTCCATATCTTTCAGTTAGCTCTAGTTGTTAAAATGTTATTTTGAGGTGAGATCCATATCCCATTGACTTCCATTTTTAAGTAACCATGTCCTTTATTTTTGCTATTTGTTTTAAAAAGAAATAAAGCTCAAAGGGTGAGTTTTCAAGATAATGTTCTTCAACATGAGTGGCATCCTCTAACAGTGGAGCTGTGGTCACATATCAGTCCATAAGCTGACCACTTTCTTATATGGCTAGACAAAGGTTTTCTAGTTACATTGTAACAAGACCGAATACATGACCAGTATCTGTCAGATTATCAAAAACTGTTTTGCAATTAGGTATTAAAAGAAGAATAAAAACATAAGATAATGAATTGTGTTTCAGATATGTGTTATATAAAGCAGTGTATAGAAGCTGCTTTCGAATTCTACGAATTGTCTTTTAAATAAAAGATAATAATGTCTGTTCATGAATGAAACATTTTTAAAGAAATAGTGAGGAAATAATTCTAAGGAGACATTATATTCTTATGTTAACAATTTATAAACATTCTATATGTGAAAAGCAATAACTAGCTTTGAAAATTTGAATTGAATTCTTCCTGGATTTATTTTGCCTAGCACATATAATAGGCAATAATTTATACTTGAAATGTATTATGTCTTTATACGTTCATTCTTAGTTCAATGCAATTCCTCTCCTCTGTTTTAACAGTGAGAGCCTGTAATAAAATACACTCAAGTTTTTTCTGGGAAAAAAAATTCTACTAAATTGTATTGCTGCAACGATTTTTATTTTACTTTTCCTTGGAAATCTGAGAAAATCCTGTGATTTGGATAATGAACACAGGGTTTTCAGATTCTCTTTCTAATCCATCGTAAAGCTTTTGACATATCAGACAATCTCAAAATCAGCACTGGCCTAAGCAGGATGACAACTTGTCAGACTGATGTGCAGTGCCCACCTCGGCATTTTCGTGTTCTGTAGATAACAAGGTGAGAAGTGAGCACACACTCCACAACAAGAGCAAAACAGAATTCTCCATTTGCATTCCATTGCTTACATCTTCTCCAAGGGTTGCTTTAGTGTTACAAAATGAAAATATATATTTAAGTTTAAAACTGGCAAATGGAAGTGTGAATATCCTTGAAACTGTAAGCTTAGAAAATTAGAAGTTCAAACAATTGATTACCTTATGTGATAGATGGCCTACTTTCATACGATTACATATGGATAGAAACTATGAATTCTGACAAATACATTGGACAGATAAATGCCTTCCCACCACCACAAATAGTGGTTTGGGGATTTTTTTTTTTTTTTGAAAGGGGACTATCATAGCAATAATTTACTATATCAACAAGTAAGTATTATTCTGTCTTTAATACAAAGTTTCTATCTAGTGTTTAATTATGGAATATAAAATTCTGGATATAATTTTAATCCTGTTTTCTACATTAAACTAGTTTTCCAAGTTAAATTTTCAAATTAGAGGAAGAATATATTTATGGAAAGATATCTTTATGAAGATAAATATATTTATTTTCATGAACTTGTAATAGCAGTTTAACTCATTTAGACTTGTTTGTATCATGTGTTTGTTTTTTCCTTGCCTCCTCATTTTTCCTGCATAAAGTTATCATATGCAATTTTCTACAAGTGTCTTTTAGCAATTACTATAGGTTCTTCCTCTGAAGACTTAGTATTCCTTAACCATCCTTTCCCCTTCAACAAACCTTGGCCTAAAACTACTGACTTTACTTACTTTCAATATTTAAACTTACATACTTATCATGATTACTTTAATCATCATACCTCTCCCCCTACCCTATCCACAGGGTTTTAGAAACACAATTTATTTCTCTTTAACCACTGTTGGACAGCTATTGCAACAGTCATGTGTTACAAAAAAACTTCCAACCTCAGAAGTCTGCAACAACACCCATTTGTTTCTTATTCATGTGTCTGAAGGTTTTCTGTGGTTCTTCTGGATTCAGCTGGGATGGGCTTCAGGCTGTAGGTCTGCCCCCCTGTCTCTCATTCTCAGGTCCACTCTGAAAGGACAGCGAATAGCTGAAGCAAGCTCTTCTCATGCAGAATGGCAGGAGTGAAATAGACCAAGACAAATCACATAAGTACATATAAAGTTTCGTGTGTGGCAGCATACCTTATATTTGCCCACATTTCTATAGTCAAAGCAAATCACATAGCCATGGCCCTAATCAGTGGGGCTGTAAATTATACTCCATGGACAATGAAAACATGGCTTAGACTGAAAAGGAAGGGAGAATTAGGGGCAAAATACAATGTACCTCAAATAGTAAGAGAGCATTTCATTTATTTTCAATGCACATGTTACCTATATAAAACTTCTCCTGTTCAACTCTTAGCACCGCTACTCATATCCTAAATTTATAGATGGCTTAATCTGATAGCATCGGGTATTAACTTTGTAGATATGGGAGGCATATGTCTTTTTAGTTTTATAGAATTAATTAAATTTTTAAATAAGATCTTCTAGTAAGAGAGCATTTCATTTATTTTCAATGCACATGTTACCTATATAAAACTTCTCCTGTTCAACTCTTAGCACCGCTACTCATATCCTAATTTTATAGATGGCTTAATCTGATAGCATTGGGTATTAACTTTGTTGATATGGGAGGCATATGTCTTTTTAGTTTTATAGAATTAATTAAATTTTTAAATAAGATCTTGTATACATTTTCACTTTAAATATGTTTAATGAAGATCCTTGATTCACTTTATTTAATAAAAGGTTTTAGTGTGACCATATAATGGTCAACAATGCTAGCTAGTTTTCTCTTTCCAGATAGAAAAAAAATAGATTGTAGGGGCAGAAACCAAGTGATACAGGCACACAATGTAAGTGTAAGATCCGTGGGTTGAGAGTAGACAAAGGGTACTTAGCTGAGAGAAGAAAGGGTGGGATCACCCTAAACTCTCGGCAGTTTTAAAAATATAAAACTGAATGTTAATCGAAATAACTTTAATCACCTCATGCTATGAGTTCAATGTGTCCCCCAAAAGTTCATGTACTAGAATCTTAATCTCCATAATAACAGTGTTAAGAGTGTGGGAACCCCTATTATGGTAATTGACAGGTGGGGTCTTTGAGATGTGATTAGATTGTGAAGACTGTGCTCCCCTGAATGGATCCATCCCTTGATGATTAATGGGTGGTCATGGGAGTGGTTGTGATGGCTTTATAAGGAGAACAAGTGAAAAGCTGAGCTCTTTATTGCTTGTGCCACTCCTAGCCATGTGACACCCTGCATCACTGTAGAAGGTCCTCACCAGATGTATTCCCTGGGCTTTGGACTTCCCAGGCTCTAAAACTATAAGAAATAAATTTCATTTATTTGTAAATTACCCAGTTTCAGGTATTCTGGTATAAACAACAGAAACAAACTAATATACCTGGCAACTTTAGTTTATGAGACAGCACTTCCATTTACAGTTCTCTTTTGAACTGTTATTTCAAACTTCTTTATTTTATGGGTAGTTCAAAGTTGTGATCGTTGTAGGTTTCACAGTAGGGTCCTTTTTATTCTAAGACAAGTAATTACGGAATCATTGTGGATCATTTAGAAGCATACTTTTACTAGGGGACAAGAAAATTAGGTACATTGCTTTGTTTTGACACTGGTTTTCACTGATACAAGAGCAGCTTCAATTGTACCTAGTAGCCAACAACTATTAGAAATGTTGACTTAAGGTCAACTGCTTTAGAAGTAAAATATATATATTTTTTTACATAATTCTTCAATATTTAATTGGCATATTTGAAAACACTAAATAGTAGGCTAATTAATTTATATATCTATGTAGACATTTATTTTGTGACAAATGTTCATCGTAGTTTCACTGAGGAGCTATTTTCCTTATTATAGACAATGTCGTGTGGACATAACATCTACACAAGTTATTTGACAACGATTATTATTTCAAGCTTGAATTGAAAAATTTTTGTCAAAAGTTCAGGGGTCTTTAAGATGTGATTAGATTGTGAAGACTGTGCTCCCCTGAATGGATCCATCCCTTGATGATTAATGGGTGGTCATGGGAGTGGTTGTGATGGCTTTATAA
>NW_007736718.1:60819-61039 GCF_000696425.1 Galeopterus variegatus
ACCTTAAATCAAACCAGACTATTTGACAGTTGTGTACCTGGTACATAATGTTTTGGCACCCCACGGAATGCTTTTATGGAAACTTGTTTTTACATTTTCACATTCCTGCGTTGTTTGGAGGGACACATCAGAAATAAATTATACAAACTGGCCTTTATATTTATTTTAGGGACTTGTAGAAAGTATAATCTACTATTTCATTCACATCATTCCCACCTAT
>NW_007736719.1:0-3825 GCF_000696425.1 Galeopterus variegatus
AATAATCATATACAGTGTATATTGACAAAATAAAAATTTAACGAAAAAAAAAATAATAAAAGTGGTCTTGACTAATTCTGCCTATTAATTTCCCCAAATAGAATTCTAGAACAATTTTTTTAAGTTCCAAAATTATTTTTAAACATGTCTCATTTCAAATTGTTAAGGCATGTTAGCAATTTCAAAACAGGCAAAAATAAACTATATTATACTTTAAACCTATCAGGATATTTTTTATATTGCTGAATTTAAAAAAACCACAAGAAACAGAATGAGATATATAATATCATTTATATAAATCTAAAAATATATACACAGAAAAAAGTAAACAATTTACAAGAACTCATACATAAAAAAGAACACATCATATATTAGAATGGTATCCTATGGAGGTGTCAGGAAGAGAGTAGACAATGGATATATAAGGGTACTTTGAAAAGTTTATGGGAAAAGGGAATTAAAAGGTAATACAAATCTTATCATGAACTTTTTGAAGACCCTTCATAAAAGGAAATAAGTATAAACAAATTTAAAAAACAAGTAATGACCTTTATATAGACCAATGATGATAATGTGCCATGAATTAAGTATGATTAATTCAACCTGCTGGTTGAACTTTGTTGTCCTTCATTAATTCATAAAATATTTATACTTAAAATTTTTATAGACAATCTAGTACATTCCAGGCACTGTGCTAGATGCTGGAGATACAATTTTGAGCAAAACAGACATGGTCAATGTTACCATAGAGCTTACAGTCTAGTTGAGAAAGACATTAAGCAAATAATCACACACACACACACACACACACACACAATTACAAATAGTAATAATGATTTTAAGTTGTTAGACCAACCTGTATTTGAAATCCAGCTCTATCGCTTACTAGTTATGTGACTTAGAGTAAGTCACTTAACCTTTCTGGACTTTCGTTTCTCTATCTATAAGATGGGAATAATACTACCTATCTCATAGGGCTGCTGTGAAGATTAAGTAATATAATGTATATAAAGCATTTAGCATGGTGCCTGGAACATAGTAAGTACTCAGTAAATGGCAACTACTGTGATGGTGATGATGATGGTGATGATGATGAAGCACAAGAAGACAATGACAACAACAACAACAAGGTGAAAGAGAAAGGAGGAGGGAGAAGGAGGACGAAGAGGGGGAGGAAGAAGAGGCAGAGGGGGAGAGTGAGAAGGAAGAAGAAGGAAGGAGGAGGAGGAGACAATCAAGGAGCCCTTTGAGTCTCATACAAGCCTATTAACTTTTATTTACACAAACTCCTAAAAATTGTGGTCATTTCTTTTCCTGGTAAGTGCTAGACTAAATAAATTAGAAGTGTGCAGAGGACAATGGCAAGTGACAGCTATGAAAGAATAGAGAAACTGGAAAAGACAGATAAAGCATGACAATAATGATAATCCTGCTGAACAAGAAAAAGTCAAAATATATTGGGTATTTTTCTAGTTTAAAAGTCTAAGACTGTACAGTTATTGATCAAAAATTATTAGAATAGAATAATTTTCTCCCATAAAGTACAAAGGTCCAGTTCCTAGAATACATAATTACGTGGAAGAACTTATTCTCCAATAAGGATTAAACAGATAATAGATCACTGTAGTTTTAATGTTGGAAGAATAGCAGCTGTGAACAACACTGAAATATAAAGACTAAACTCCCCTAAAATCTGATTTTGCACCTTCCCGAATGCTTGTATACAGAAGCTACAGACCAATGGAATGAGAAGTGAGCAGCAGTTAAGAGCTTGATGACAGTTCCTCACATTCAAATATAAGGACAATCCAATGAAACACAACTTTGAAATAAAGACAGAAAAGAGTTATTTCCAAAATATATGGGGTTTTTTAAAACTGATTTTGCTAATATTGACTATATATCTTCAGCTTAGGAACTGGGCTCTTTTTATAACCAGGAAAACATTTCTCAGAAGGTAAGGTTGCCATTTGGTAACTTAAATCTTAATTACATTACATGTTGCCTATCCATCTTAAGTTTCACTTTGTTAATAAGCCAGGGGAAACAACATCCATAGCTTCTTTATATGAGTTTGTGCGGCGTCTTTACAGACATTTAAAAACTAAAGTTCTAGAAAGAATGGAAATGCAATTTTCTCTGTCAATAACAATGATTATTTTATAATAAATACTAATCATAATTGCTATGATTTTGAAAAAGGACAGGTATGATAGAAGGAACAAAAAAGAAAGCATATAATTCTAGTTCAATCTAAACCCCCCTCCCCAAACCTCTAATTTACCCATTTAAAAATAAAGTAATTATAAAATCATTCTACCATAATCTTGACTACAGGATACTGTCCAAATCACTTTTTTTCCTTCTTTGGTGGATATTATTTTCCCTTTGGCAATCTCCTCTTGAATTAGAAATGTATTTCCCCACTGTATAGGGGTAGAGTCTTTTACCATTTTTTTCATACATCATTAGAAAATCAAAAGACAATTCTGAGTGCCTTTACAGTTTAGAATTTTAAAGTATAATTTTTTCAGTCATCCAGGGAATATTGTCCTGAAGTCTGAACGCTGATGCTGTTACCCATAAAACCTGAGCCAGATCCACAGCTATCTTCTAACTTTCTCCCAGTGTCTAACACCATAGATGTTCACCAATGAGAAAGCTAATTCACCAGCTTCCCACCTTAACAGGTTCAAGAATGAAGAGAAAGACACAAAAGAAATGATACAGTGGTGTATAGAAGTTAATATGAAACTGAGGAAAGCTAAGAAAGATGACCAGGTACTAGAAAGGAGAAATGTAAGCTCACTTTCTTACTGCTGCTGCTACTTCTCCACTATAGGAAAACAATAACTACTAGGGCTTTGTAAACTGTTCTGTTGCTGACATTGTGAAAGACAGAAACAGCAATATTTGGAAGCCAACTCCCAGCTACCCAAGTTGCTAGAAAACTGCTTTCTATAATAGCCCTCCATAGACAATATAATCCAGGCTGGTTTTATTCCAAAATGTGTGCCTTTCTCTGATTGTAGTCCTATTGAATTTTAATTTGCTTAGTTGCACTTACTAATACTGATTCTGGGAAATCAAAATAGACAAATCTATGGTAGATGGAGGTGCTATTCCAGCATTCATTGCTCTGTTAGCATCTCTCCATTCACAGATCAGTGAATAAGCTATATAAGATCTTAGAAAACATTGCAGGTAACAGTTCAGCTTTCCAAGATTTGGTTATCAAGGAGAGAACAGACCTATAGTTACTAGAGGTGGGAAGGGGGAGGGGGAGGGGAGTTAGATACTAATTGGGTAAGGGACACAAAGAATAATGATTTGTAATGATGAACATGCTAATAATATTGATTTGATCATCATATATTATACACCAATACTGATAGTCAACTCTGTACCCCATAAATATGCATAATCAAAAATAAATAAATAAAATGCAAAATACACACACAAAAAGAATGGTACAATAGCACTTTATTAATTCTGCTTACAGTTCCTGATACGTCACCCTCAGCATGTGGTTATTCACATCAGTTTAACTTGACTCTTTCAAACCTATGCTGCAATAAGAATCCTACTCCCCTGTGAGATACTGTCAAGCAGATTCTTCCTACTTTAGTTTATCACCTGCATCACAATGATCTAGAAGTATTTACAGATATTTGATGGACTATCTTCTACCTCACTGATGGTCCAAATGAAGTAACCGAAATAGCTGTTAAAATAGGAGTTTTGGGGACCGGCCCGGTGGCACACTGGATAGTGCGCCGCTTGGGAAGCGCGGCGGCGCTCCCGCCCGAGGGTTCGGATCCCACA
>NW_007736719.1:4008-15049 GCF_000696425.1 Galeopterus variegatus
GCGATCCGTTGCCGGACACGGAAAAAGACAAAAGACAAAAAAAAAAAAAAAAAATAGGAGTTTTGCCACAGCTTATAAAGCTTCTAGGAGCTACTGAATTGCCAACAATGACTCCAGTCTGAAGAGCCATGGGAAATAAAGTCACCAGGACGGTATTTAAGATGAACAGACCTAGGTTACAGTAGATGTGGGTGCGCTTTCAGTTTTTCCCAGTCTGCTAAGGCCAAAACTAACATTCAGAAGAAGGCTGTATGGACAATGTCAAAAAGCACAGCCACCTAACAAGCAAGTTCCATTTCTTGTTGTATTCATTCTTTGTTGGCCATTTTGATCTTTTCTTGAAGGCAGATTTGAAGATACACAATCAAACTATATGGTTAGTCACTAACTACACAAGTGAAGGAACACTTGAACAGATTGTGTACCATATCCGCTGTGCCATGATAGAAGCACTAATGAACTTTTTAAGTGCAAAAGATATCATGACTGTCCTGTTTATTCTGGACGCCATTTCAAATATCTTCACAACTGTGGAGAAACTGGCTGAAACTGAAAAAAAAATCTTAGTACAGTGAAGAGCATGGTGACCTGGACAAAATTGAAGGTCTTCAAAACCATGAAAACAAAACTATTTACAAGATTTCATTAAGCTTGACTGAGTATTTCTCTGTAGAGGAAGAAAAGGATAAGAATGACACACCAAAATCTACCTCGAATGGACGCAGTTTAGGATTATACTCTCTAGATTTTCAGTTTTAGATTTTACAGCTGAAGTAGTTTGCTGCATACCATGTTGGGTTTAAATTTGTCCTACTGTTTCTCTAGAAAGACCTCTTTTTAGATGTGATTTGTAATGCAGCACTTTTTACAACTCAAGTATACTTAAACAGTTCCAAACTATACATACTGTTCAAATCCTCTCTCTCTCTCTGATGGGTTTCTTATTTCTATGTGGAATTTGAACCAGGTGGAGTCTGCAGTGTCCTAGAAATAAAAACTAAATTCTACCCTTTTTACTTCAAAAAAAAGTACCATTTATCAAAGGCAATATAGACTGTTGAAAAAGTTTTGGGTTCATAGGCAAGAAGTTTAGGTTCATTCATTCAATCAATACATATTTACTGAAAGTATACTTTGTATCAAGCACAGCTCTGAGTGCCAAATATACAAAAGCAAACACAATAGATGTGGTACCTTCTAAAGTGTACTGTCTAGTCAGGGAGACAGATCTTCAGCAGATAAACACAAATAAATATAAAATTATAAATTGTGGTAAGTACCTTGTGGGAAAAGTAAAGGAGCCAGTGAGAGGTTATAACTAGAGGTCTAGATTAGACTGGAAGGAAGTGATATGCAAGCAGAGAAGTGAGGGCTGCATAGGATTTAGCCAAAGAGCTTAATGTGAGAAACTGAAAGGAAGATAGAGTGGCTGAATCATAGTGGGCAAAAGAAAGAATGGGATCAGAGGGAAGACTATACAGGTTGGCAGAGAGCAGAACACAGACAGTTCTGTAGAATGTGCTATGAGTTTGAATTTTATCCTTAGCACAATGGAAAGCTACTGCAGGGTTTTAACTAGGAGAATAACATGATCAGAGCTGTATTTTTAAAAGACAGATGCTATATAAAGAATGGCTCCTATAGCTTATCTCTTCGTTGATATCCCAGTAATACCTGAAAATTAACATGCCAAAATCCAATCTCATTATTTAATCCCCTTCCCAGTTTCTCTTCTCAGTTTATATGTTAGTTTAAAAGGTCCTAGCATCCACCAGCATTGTCTCTGACTGTCTTCTTTACTAGTCTACCAATTCCACCCATCATAAGATCCACCTCCTGCAAAGTCTCATAGATTCAGTCAGTTGGTATGTATCAAGGTCTACTACCTAGCAGGATTTGGAGTTTGGTTCAGCCACTTGCGTTCTGTGAAACATAGAGCATGCCATTAAATCTTTCTGAGCTTCAGTTTCCTCACATATTAAAAGCTCACAATAATACAATGTTACTCTAAAAATTAAATGAAATAATCTATACTAAAGGGCTTTGTAAATTACAAAATACCACCCATGAGTTCACTTATGTTGCTATTGTCATCATTAATGTGTCAAAGAGGGAAGGGGGTTGAGAATACAAAAGAAATATATGATATGGTCTCTGCTATCAAGAAGTAAACAATATGGAAATGCTGAGATAATATACCATAAACAAGTAAGTGCTAAAATGTCTGATGCTATCAGGGGAACAAGGAAAGAAACAAATAACATTTCTTTACATCTACTATATGCCAATGTGTTAAGTGTTTTACATTTGTTATACCAATAGGAGTTAAAAGCAGAGAAAGCTTCAGCATCACCTGGGATTCCAAAAGTGCTGAGCAGTCCTTTTACTTGCAATTCTAATTCCTCACAGAGGATGCTTTTATTTTTTATTTTTATTTATTTTTTACTCAATTTTAATTTTTTTATTATACATACATGTGGGCTACAACGTTGATTTTCAATAATTGTGTAGAATGTGTCATGGTTAGATCAGTATAGTTAGCTTATTCATCATTACAATATGCAATCATTCTTTGTGTCTGTTGACCAATTCCGCATTAGCACCCCCTCCATCTCCCCTCCCCTCAGTTTTTCCACTTCTAGTTTTCTAAAAGTTCGAAGCATTACTGTGACTGTTGCTTCTTTCTCTGTCTCTCCCTATCGTTCATCTGTTTATTTATGGATTCAGCTCCCAGCTATGACTGAGAACATGTGGTATTTCTCTTTATGTACCTGGGTTGCTTCACTTAGGATAATTTTCTCCAGGCTCATCCATGTTGTTGCAACGGGTAGAATTTCATTCTTTTTTATGGCTAAGTAATATTTCCTTATCCAGTCATCCATCGATGGACATTTAGTTTGGTTCCCCGATGTTCACTGCAGCACTCTTTACAATAGCCAACAGTTGGAACCAGCCCAAATGTCCATCATCGGATGAGTGGATACAGAAAATGTGGTACATCTACACAATGGAATACTACTCAGCTATAAAAACGAATGAAATACTGCCATTTGCAACAACATGGATGGACCTTGAAAGAATAATATTAAGTGAAACTGGTGGGAGCTAAAAATAAATGAATAAATTCACACACACATGCACACACACACAAAAACCCGGGGGGGGGGAGAAGACATAACAACTACAATTCCTTGAAGTTGATGCGACAAGCAAACAGAAAGGACATTGTTGGGAGGGAGGGGGGAGAAGGAGGTGAGAGGGAGGTTTCAGTAATGGGCCACAATAAACACCCACATTGTATATCAGCAAAATAAAATTAAGTAAAAAGGAGAAAAAATTAAATAAAATAAAATTAAATTAAATTAAATTTAAAAATCCACAATAAAATACTAGCTATTAAAATACAGCAGCACATACGCAAAATTATACACCATCATCAAGTGGGATTTATCCCAAGGATGCAAGGTTGGTTCAACATATGCAAATGAATAAATGTGATATGCCATATCAATAAAATCAAACACAAGGATCATATGATCATCTCTATAGATGCTGAAAAGCATTTGATAAAATTCAACACTCATTCATGATAATGACTATAAGTTAGGTATAGATGGAAAGTATCTCAACATAATTAAAGCCATATATGATAAACCCACTGCCAGTATCATCTTGCATGGGAAAAGCTGAAATCTTTTCTTTTAAGAACAGGAACTAGACAAGGATGCCCACTCTCACCACTCCTATTCAACATAGTGTTGGAAGTGCTAGCCAGAGCAATCAGAGAAGAGAAGGAAATAAAGGGCATCCAGACTGGAAAGGATGAAGTCAAACTGTCCCTCTTTGCAGATGACATGATCCTAGATATCGAACTGCCTAAAGACTCTACAAAAAGAACTCTTGGAGTTGATAAACGATTTCAGCAAATTTGCAGGATACAAAATCAACACACAAAAATCAGTGGCACTTCCAGTCTCCAATAGTGAACATGAGGAAGAGAAATCAGGAAAGCTTGCCCATTTAAAATAGGCGCCAAAATAAATAAAATACTTAGGAATTGAGTTAACCAAGGATGTGAAAAATCTCTATAATGAGAACTAGAAACCACTACTGAGAGAAATTAAAGAGGACACAAGAAGACGGAAAGATATTCCTTGCTCTTGGATTGGAAGAACCAACATTGTGAAAATGTCCATACCACTCAAAGTGATATACAAATTCAATGCAATCCCCATCAAAATTCCAATGACATTCCAGACATTTATATGGAATAACAAAATACCATGCATATCCAAAGCAATTCTGAGCAAAAAAAATAAAGCTGGAGGCATAACACTACCTGACTTTAAACTATACTCCATACCTATAATAACCAAAACAGTATGGTACTGGCATAAAAACAGACACACTCATCAATGGAATAGAACAGAGAATCCAGAAATCAACCCACATACCTACAGCCATCTGATCTTTGACAAAGGCATCAAGCATATACACTGGGTAAGAGATTGCCTGTTCAGCAAATGGTGCTGGGATAACTGGATATCCATATGCAGGAGAATGAAAGTAGACCCACACCTCTCACCATATACTAAAATCAACTCAAAATGGATTTAATAATTCAATATACACCCTGAAACAACAAAACTTCTTAAAGAAAACATAGGAAAAATATTTCAGGAAGTAGGACTGAGCACAAACTTCATGAATACAACCTCAAAAGCATGGGAAACAAAAGGAAAAATAAACAAATGGGACTATATCAAACTAGAAAACTTCTGCACAGCAAAAGAAACAATTAACAGAGTTAAAAGACAACCAACAGAGTGGGAGAAAATATTTGGAAAATATACATCTGACAAAGGATTAATATCCAGAATATACGAGGAACTGAAACTTTACAAGAAAAAAAAAACAAGTAAGCCCATTAAAAAATGGACAAAGGAGCTGAATAGGCATTTCTCAAAGGAAGATATACAAATGGCCAACAGACACATGAAAAAATGGTCAACATCACTCAGCATTCGGGAAATGCAAATCAAAACCACACTGAGATACCATATCACCCCCATTGGGATGGCTAATATCCAAAAGACTGTGAATGATAAATGCTGGCGAGGTTGCAGAGAAAAAGGAACTCTCATACGATGTTGGTGGGACTGCAAAATGGTGCAGCCTCTATGGAAAATGGTATGGAGGTTCCTCAAACAATTGCGGATAGATCTACCATATGACCCAGCTAACCCACTGTTGGGAATATACCCAGAGGAAAGGAAATCATCAAGTCGAAGGTATACCTGTTCTCCAATGTTCTTTGCAGCTCTCTTTACAATAGCTAAGTGCTGGAACTAGCCCAAATGTCCATCATCAAATGAGTGGATATGGATAATTTGGTATACCTACACAATGGAATACTACTGTGCTGTAAAAAAGAATGAAATAGTGCCATTTGGAACAAGATGGATGGACCTAAAGAGAATTATATTAAGTGAAACGAGTCAGGCACAGAAAGAGAAATATCACATGTTCTCACTTATTTGTGGGAGCTAAAAATAAATAAATAAATACACAAATAAATGGGGGGGGAGAAGACACAACAATCATAATTCCTTGTAGTTGATATGACAAGTGAACAGAAAGGGGGTTGTTGGGAGGGACTGGGGAGAGGGAGGAGGTTTTGGTAATCACCCACGATAATCAGCCACATTGTATATTGACAAAATAAAATAAAATTTTAAAAAATTACCCTACCCGCCACCCTCATTTACCCACAGATTGCCTCTTTTTCTACTTTACAAATATAATTGAGACCATCGAGAGTAATTTCCCCAAATTCTTTCCTTTCTAAGTACCAAACTATCTATATATATTCATTCATGCAACCAAAAAAGTATATTCATTTACTATTTGTTAGGTATGATCCAGGCACTAAATATTCAAAAGTGAGTAATAGAGAAAAGCTCCTTACATATTCTATTTGGGAAAACAGACAACAAACAACTATAGCTATAATTGTAAAGATATATCCTTCTTTACCATCTTCAATTCCATCGGGAATGGATAAGTATCCCCTACCCAATAAGGTTAACTTGTCCAAATGTGATCTTAATTCCTCACCCATAAGACTGTTTTCTGTCAACAATTTATACCCTGTAGTATCTTTCATTTTTCTCTCAACCAACTCCTTTTCCTCAGCTTATAACATATTCTGTCTTCCCCATTCTGAAAGAAAAAAGTTTCCCATTAATACTACCACCTCCAAATGGTATTATTCCACCTCCCTTCTCTGATTCACTATAAACCTTCTTGAAACAGTGGTCTACGTTCATAGTATTAATTTCTTCAATTATCGTTTTTATCTCATACCACTCAATTTGACTTTCCTACCATTTTCCCACTGATATTGTTTTTGTTAAGGCTATCAGATTACCATTTGTGGTGGAGTACAAATAATAAACTAAATAAATAAGAAAATACATAGTATGTCAGATGGCAAAAAGGATTAAGGGGATAGGGAGTGCTGAAGGGTGGATTTGCAATTTTAAATTAAACACATATTATAATATCCCCCTGTTTCTATCCCGAAAGATATCTATATCTATGCCCAACCTTACCACCTTTCTTCTTACCTGGGAGAAAGAGATGTTCCTCCTAATGTATAAGGCCCACACTTCTACTTCTGAATCCCAAGTCTTCCCATATCCTTTAGGGTCTTCACTACATCAGTTACCTCCTTTTGTTTCCAACTTTTCTCTAATTGGGAAGCAGTATAGCTTAATAATTATGAGTGTAGGCTAAATAAATAATCAGACTGTTGGGGTTCAAATCCTAGCTCTACTACTTATCACTTTTGGAAACTCAGAAAAGTCACTAAAGGGACTTCATCTCTCTCACATGGTTGTTGTAATAATTAAATGAAATAATATGAGGGAACTTCAAAAAGTTTGTGAAAAAAATTGAATTAAAATGTGAAAATAAAAAATATAAACTTTGTTTCTCGACATAAGCTCCATCAAGTTCAAGACACTTTTATAAGCAATGATACCTGCCATTTAGTCCATACCTAAAGAACCAATGGTATTGGGAACTTAATCATGTCAGTGCAGTCTTTTTTGCATTATTAACTAAAGAAACATGGGTGCCTGTTAAAAATGTTTAAAGATTGGGAAACAAAGAGAAGTCAGAAGGAACCAAATCAAGACTGGAAGGTAGATACCTAATGATTTCCCATCAAAATGCTTACAATATTGCCCTTGTTTGATGAGAGGAATGATCAGGAATATTGTCGTGATGGAGAAGGGCTCTCTGGTGAAGTTTCCCCAGGGGTTTTCTGCTAAAGCTTTGGCTAACTTTTTCAAAACACTCTCATAGTAAGCAGATGTTTTCATTCTTTGACTCTCCAGAAAGTCAACAAGCAAAATGCCTGGGCATCCCCCCAAATTGTTGCCATGACCTTTGCTCTTCAATGGTCTGCTTTTGCTTTGACTGGACCATTTCCATCTCTTGGTAGCCATAGTTTTTATTGTGCTTAGTCTTCAGGATCATACTGATGAAGCCATGTTTCATCTCTTGTTACAATTCTTCAAAGAAATGCTTCAGGATCTTGATCCCACTTGTTTAAAATTTCCATTGAAAGCTCTGTTCTTGTCTGCAGCTAATCTGCGCACAACAGTTTTGACATCCATCAAGCAGAAAATTTGCCTAACTATAACTTTTTAGTCAGAATTGTGTAAGCTAAACCAATTGAGATGTCTATGGTGTTGACTATTGTTTCTGTTATTAATTATTGGTCTTCTTCAGTGAGGGCACAAACAAGATTAGTTTTTTCCTTGCAAATTGAAGTGGATAGTCTGCCACTGCAGGCTTCATCCTCAACATCGTCTCATCCCTTCTTGAGAGCTCGTTTAAAGGTTCTAGCAGGGGAACCTGTGTAAAGGGTTCTACAGCTACTTGTATACCCTTGACCAAGGAACAGTCCTCTCCTCCATTGGGTAAGGTCATCCTCTTCAACACAGCATGCATCTCATTTCTTCTTAAAACGAGTTATATGTTTCTAAATTGCTGATTTATTTGGAGCATTGTTCTCATAAACTTTTCAAAAAGTATTAATGATCTTTCCACTCTTCCACCCAAGCTTCACCATAAATTTGATGTTTGTTCTTGCTTCAATTTTAGCAGAATTCACGTTGCTCTGATAGGGGCTCTTTTCAATCTGTCTTATCCTTAGTGCCTCAAACTAGATGCTGCTCAGACACATTATAACAAGTTAGTAAACGCTTATTTTTGTGCAAAAAAAAATTGAAATCCATAGTTTTTTCATAATACACATTTTCCATGAACTCTTTTTTAAGACCCCCCACATACGCCAATATTTAGCATACCTCCTGACACATCGTAAGTATTCAATAAATGTTACCGTTACTATTATTTTCATTAATGAATCCTTCCTCTCAGCATGTAAACATGGCCCATTCTTTCCCATCTAAAACAAGCCAACAGAGAGAGAGAGAGAGAGAGGAGGAGAGAGAGAGGAGGGGGGAGGGAGGGAGAGACGGAAGGGGAGAGGGAGCACGCAAACCCCTTCCCACTCTTAGATTGTACATCTATTATTCTTCCCCGCTTATGTCCATGTTTTTTGAAAGATCTACTTTTATAGTCTTAACCTCCTCACCTCCCATTTATATTTCAAATTAATGCAATCTGACTTTCTTTCCAGTAATTCCACTAAAACTGATCTTGCTGAGGTCACCAAAGACCTCCAAATTTTCAAATATAATACTCACTTTTTAGACCTTATCTTACTTAAGTTTTCTACTGTGACAAATACTGTAGATCCCTCCCTACTCTTTGAAACTCTTTATACCCTTACCTTTAGGACTAGCCCTTCTAATTCCCATTCTATCTCTGGTCGATTCCTTTTCAGTCTCTTTTACGTGCTCCTCCACTTCCTTCCATATCTTAAAAGTTGGTATGTCATAGAGTTCTGCTGTTAGTTACTCCTTGTCACACCCTCTAAAACCTCTTCCTAGGAAACCTAATCCATACCTATAGCTTCCAATCTCACCTCTACTCTACCAGTTCTCAAATATACATATCTCCTTCCTTATCTTCTCCTCTGAATTCTAGATTGACATAGTCAATTGTCCACTTAAAAACACTACTTGAGGGATGATAGATTATCTAAGCTTTTATTGTCAAGCCCCCACAAATCTTATCTCTTAGTAAACCATTCTGACCTACCAAACTGATCTTTTTACTATCTTCAGTATATTTTGTTCAGTCTTACTTCCATATCTTTTCTCACACTATTTCTTCCCAGACTACTCTCCTACTGCCTATCAAATCCACTAGATCAGTGCTTCACAAACTTTAATGTGCATGATAACCATCCAGAGATATTGTTAAAATGCAGATTCAGGAAGTCTAGGGTTGAGTCTAAGAATCTACATTTCTTTCTTTTTCTTTTTCTTTTTTTTTAGAATCTACATTTCTAACAGACTCTTGAGTGATGCTAATAATGCTGGTCTATAAATTATACTTTGAATAGCAATGGTCTAGAATGTTAAAGCTCTATGAAAGCAGGGAATTCGGTCAGTTTGCTCACTGCTATACTCCAATGCCTAGAACAGTGCCTGGTCTATATTAACTGCCTAATGTCTATTGGTTAAATAAATGAATGAAATAATAACCATGACTTCATCCAATACATGCTCCAAGACTCATCTCCTCTGAAAAAAAAATTGATATTCTAACCTGCTCCTGTAATAATTAGTTTTTTTTTATTTTTCTCACTCATGCATACATATTTCTATCTCTATTAATGACAACAATGGTTTTTAATAACACCATTTATCATCAACAGTATTGTTAACATAGTTATAAATAACATTAAGAGCACAAGAATGTGTTTCTGGCATGGCTTTCCTCACTACCTCACTAGTAAGTGCTCTTGTGTCACTCTGACTTGAAACTTTCTTTTTGTGGTTCTTTGGTTCTAAAATATATATATACAAGATATGCCAAGAAAAAATGAGCAAAGAACATAGACAACTCACAAAAGACAGAATATAAATGGCTAATAAGTATTTGAAAAATATTTAATCTTTTATCATTATGCACATTGTTGGTAGAAGTGTAAAATCATATAATATTTTTGTAAAGCAATTCAATGAAGATATCACAGATTTAAATCTACTTCTTGGAATCTACTCTAAGAATATCAAAAATACATGGATTTATGCCAAAAAAATGTTTATCACAACTTTATTTATAATAGTAAAATAATGAAATGATTAAGTAAATCATAGTATAGCCATTAAATCAGTAATTATGCAGCCATCAAAAATGTTTACAAATAATTTTAATGATATGGGGAATTTCTTCAGGTAAAAAATATTAAATGAGAAACAGAGAATAATATTTTTTATCAGTATGACTTCAATTGTGTAGAGCAATATGGAAAGAAGAAAAGAAATTAACCAAGCTTCACCATAAATGATAACAGTGGTAATCTCAAAGTTAGGGAAAAGTAACTGATGATTTATTGATTTTCTTTTATATATTTTTTGATGATTTCCACAAAAAATATATGTTGCTTTTATAAAATCAGAATAAAATTTTGTTTAAAGAAACTTATTACCTCTATCCTTTCTATTTTTTTCTTGTTTTTCTCATCTCCCTCCCCAACTAAACTATAAGGAATTTGAAAACAAATTGTGTGATTGATTTTTTGATATATTTGAAAAGCTTTGGTATGAAACTCTTGCTCACATTTCTAGGAAGCTTCCTAATCCTGTGCTATAATTCTGCTTAAATATATTACAAGTATATTAAGTATTCACACAAGGGTACTTTTTAGGGGAAAGATACCAGTACCTCTTTCTCAGGCTTAATATGAGCCAGACTGACAATCTGAAACCTCTTTATGATAGATGTTAATAGCTAGTTTTTAACAAGGTAGGATAAATTTAATGTTCAAATGAACTAAATTATTTGCATGTGGTGGGTGAGGCTTTCCAGGCACAAAATATATATATATATA
>NW_007736719.1:15155-19290 GCF_000696425.1 Galeopterus variegatus
TATATATATAGAAGGAAATTACCTCGACATAACAAAAGTCATATACAACAAACCAAAACCAATTGGCTATATCATGCTGAAAGAGGAAAAGCTAAAAGATTTTCCCTAAAGAACAAGAACAAGACAAAGATGATCACTCTTACCACTCCTATTTAAGACAGTATTGGAAGTACTAGTCAGAACAATTAAGAAAGAGAAAGAAATAAAAGGCATCCAGAATAGAAAGGACGAACTCAAAACTGTCCCTGTTTGAAAATGGCATAATACTATATATAGAAAAGCCTAAAGACTCTACCAAAAAACTCTTAGAGCTGATTAACAATTCCAGTAACGTTGCAGGATACAAAATCAACACCCCAAAGTAAGTAGCAATTTTATACTCCAATAAGGAACTAGCAGAAAAGAAATAAAGCAAGCAAGCCCATTTACAATAGTCACCTCCACACACACAAAAAAATCTAGGAATCAATTTAACCATGGAGGTGAAAGATATCTATGACAGGAACTACAAAACACTACTGAAAGAAATTAAAGAGGACACAAAAAGGTGGAAAGACATACTATGATCTTGGAATGGAAGAATTAACATCATGAAAATGTCCATACTACCCAAAGTAATCTACAGATTCAATGCAGTTGCCATCAGAATACCAATGACATTCTTCACAGAAATAGCAAAAACAATCCTAACATTCATATGGAACAACAAAAGACCCTGAATAGCCAAAGCAATCTTGAGCAAAAAAAATAAAGCTGGAGGCATAACACTACCCATTTTCTAATTATATTATAAAGTGATTGTAACCAAAACAGCATGGTACTGGCACATAAACGGACACTCAGACCAATGGAACAGAACAGGAAACCCAGAAATCAACCCACAGACTTACAGCCAATTTAACTTTGAAAAAAGCAACAAAAACATACATTGGGGAAAAGACTACCTGTTGAAGAAATGGAAAAGTTGGCCATTCATATGCAGAAGAATGAAACTTGACCTGTACCTCTCACCATATACCAAAATCAACTCAAAATGGATTCAATTTAAATATAAGATCTGAAACCATAAAATTACTAAAAGAAAACATAGGGGAAACATTTCAGGAAGTAAAACTGGGCAAAGACTTAATGAATAAGACCCTAAAAGCACAAGCAACAAAAGGAAAAATAAACAAATGGGATTATATCAAAATAAAAAGCTTCTGCACAGCAGAGGGAACAATCAACAGAGCAGAAAGACAACCTATGGAAATATGCAGAAAATATAAGGAACTCAAACAACTTCACATTAAAAAAACAAATAATCCAATTAAAAAATGGGCAAAGGAGCTGAATAGACATTTTTCAAAGGAAGACATATGGCTAACAGGTATATGAAAAAATGTTAAACATCACTAATCATGAGGGAAATGCAAATCAAAAGTACTTTGAGATATCACTTCACCCCAGTTAGACTGGCTATGATAAAAAAAAGACAGAGAATAACAAATGATGGCAAGGATGTGGAGAAAGGGGAACTCTTCTGTACTGTTGGTAGGACTGTAAATTAGTACAGCCATTATGAAGAACAGTATGGAGATTTCTCAAACAACTACAGATAGAACTGCCATATGATTCAGCAATCCCACTACTGGGACTATGTACAAAGGATTGGAAATCATCATGTTAAAGGGATACCTGAACTTCCATGTTTATCACAACTCTATTTACAATAGCCAGGCTATGGAACCAACCAAAATGTCCATTGTTGGACAAGAAGATAAGGAAAATATGGTATATATACACAATGGAATACTACTCAGCCATAAAAAAGAATTAAATTCTGCTATTTGCAGCAACATGTATGAGCCTAGAGAAAATTATCCTAAGTGAAACAACCCAGGTACAGAAAAGGAAATTCTGCATGTTCTCACTCATAAGTGGGAGCTGAATCCATAAATAAATGAATCAAGAATAAAGAGAGACAGAGAGAGAAAGAAACAACAATCACAATACTACATTGAACTTTTAGAAGAAGAGAAAAGAACCATGGTTACTAGAGGTAGAAAAGGGGAGGGAAGAGGAGGGAGAGGCAGAGGGGGGTTAACGAGAGATTGGTTAATGGACACAAAGAATGATTTCGCACTATAACGATGAATAAGCTAACTATCTTGATCTAACCATCACACATTGTATGAAACTACTGAAAATCAACTTTGTACCCCACATATATGTGTAATAAATTATCTTAAAAATAAATTTAAGAGAATAAAAAAAGAAAGTAAGTCCACAATAGTAGGTTGAACTTTCAGAAGGAGAGAACAGACCTATAGTTACTAGAGGTAGAAAAAGGGGAGGGGAGGGAGTTAGGGAGAAATTGGGTAAGGGACACAAGAAAGAATTACAATTTGTAGTAATGAACATGCTAATAGCATTGATTTGATCATCACATATTATACACAAATACTGGTAGTCAACACTGTACCCTCAAAATATGTACAATCAATTATATTTCAATTTTAAAAAATAAAGGAAACTCAAATGACCAATCCGCAAATGAAAAATGAATAAGTAAATAAAGTAGTTTGATGAGTTTTGAAAAACAAAAATGGTAGATACATCCAACTTTTCCTTAAATCTGTGATTGCTTCAAACTTTAAGAACAAAAAGAAAACCCCACAAAACTATGGTGATTTGTTTTCACTTTAAATTTATAATTACAAGTCTGAAGTGGGCAATCAGTGTGTCCAAAAGTCCTATTCTATGTCCCTGGTTGATTCACTCTCCCATTTCTTGACATTGCTGTTTCACATCTCCTCTCTCCTCAAATCTTCAAATCTTTAAAACCTTCTTCCCTTTCTTCCTCTCGGCTGGTGATGTTCCTTCTAGTTTCAGTGAAAACAAAAGCTATCAAAAGAGAACTTCCTCATCCTTTCAAAACAAAGTTCCCTATCCTGCCTGTACCGATATATTGTCTCTCCCTTCTGTTACAATGGATAAATTGCTCTTGCTCCCAAGACCAACGCTTTCACTTGCACATTGGATTTCATTGATTTTGTTCCTATATCATGAATATTTTTTGCTCTCTATTAGATCACTCCCACCAGCACACTACTCTACTATCTCCCATTTAAAAAACAAACAAACAAAAATAAGACCTTCAGTTTCTGTCTATTTCTTTGCTTCTCTTCACAGGAAATTTCTCTAAAGAGTTATCTATTCTGTCTCCATTACTTTCTTTCTCACTCTCTTGAAGCCACACCCATCAATCTTTTGATTTCAGAGCTCCACTGAAATCTCTTTCACTAAGGTCACTGATGATCTCCATATTGGCAAGTCTTAAAGTTAATCCTTAATCTTCATATTACTTGATCTATCAGCAACATTTGTGACAATTAATCACTCTTTCATTCTGGAAATACTTCCTTCACTTGGCTGTCATGACAATAAATTGCTCTTATGTTCCTCCAACCTAACTTGTTGCTCGTTCTCCTCTTCTTTACTAGATTCTTTACTTTCCTAACTCTAAATGTTGGAATATCCCAGGGCTGGTCCTTGAACTTCTTTTCTTCTGTATCTATACTCATTCCCTAAGTAATTTTATTAAGTCTCATGGCTGTAGATACCATTTATAATCTGATGGCTCCAAAATTTATAACACCATCCTTGACATACAATTTGTGAATCCAACTATGTACAAGATATCATCACTTGAACATCTCAAATTTAAAATACTGACAACACAACTATTAATCCCCAGCCTCAGCTCTACCAAACCTGGTTCTCCTCCAGTTTTCCCTTCTTGGTAGATGGTGGCACCACTCACTTTGTTGCTCAGGCTAAAATCCTTGGAACCACCCTCAATTCTTTCTCTCACACCCCAACTGATATCCATCAGCAAGTCTTGTTAGTTTGACCTTTAAAACATATCCAGAATCTCTGGAAAAAGATGATACAGGTCCACCCTTCCCTGTTCCTTCTCTCTAAATACAACTAAATAGGCTGGGAATCATTGAACCGACAAGATAAAAGGACTATGTGCCTGACTAGTTTCACTTAATATAATTCTCTCTAGGTAAAGAGAAATATCACATGTTCTCACTTATTTGTGGGAGCTAAAAATAAATAAATAAATACACAAACAACCGGGGGGGGG
>NW_007736719.1:19300-46731 GCF_000696425.1 Galeopterus variegatus
GTCCTATGCCTGTCCCTGTTTAACTTCACTTTCTCAGATTCAAGTACCAAGATCTGTGAGGTTGGACTCTATGCACTTCACAACATCAAAGTTGATAAATGATAATAAATACCAATGCAGAATTAAAATCTCAGAGCTAGGCTGACAGTTTTTTTGTTTTGTTTTTGATTTTATTTTTGCTTTCTTCAGCACTTTAAAGATGCTGTTTCACTGACTTTTATCCTCCATTATTTTTCCTTTTTATAAAGTTTTTAAATTTTTAATTGACATACTGTAATTATACATACTTATGGAGTACAACCTGATGGTTTGATACATATATATGTTGTATGATAATCAGGTTAGGGTAGTTAATGTACCAATCACATCATGCATTTATAATTTCTTTGTGGTGAAAACATTCAAAAGCCTCTACTCTGGTTATTATGTGATATACCAAATTTGCCTGTTAAACATAGTCACCCTCCTGTGCAATAGAAAGAACATCAGCACTGATTCCTCCTGTCTAACTGATTTTTGTACCCATTGGCCAACCTCTCCATCACTTTTATGAGAACTCTGCTAACCTTAATATTGCTCCCCTAAACATGCCGTTCCTTCTTTCCTAGATCAAGGGTTGCCAAACTTTTACTGTAAATGGACAGATAGTAAATATTTAGGTTTTGGGGGCTAAGAGGAAAAATAAGGATATTAAGTAAATATTCATATAACATTTTCAAATGTAAAAATCATTCTTAGACCGTGGGTTGTACAAAATCAGTTTGTGGTCCACATCTGGACTATATGGTATAGTTTTCTATCCCTACTTTTATGAGTTTCCCTTTTGTCTTTGGTTTTCAGCAGTTTATAAAACATGTAGGAATGTTTTCTTACTTTATCCTGCTTGAGGTAAACTGAACTTCTTGAATATGAGGGTTGATGTTAATGTGGGGAAATTCTTGTCTGTTATATCTAATTTTTTTCTCTCATTCTCTCTTCTCTATTTCATGGACTCCAATTTCCTGTATGTTAGATCAGGTAAAATTGCCATGCAGATATTAAGTGCTCTGTTCAGTAACTGGATTCATTTTTTTTTCTCTTTGAGTGTTAGTTTGGTTAGTTTCTATTGGACTATCTTGATGTTCACCTATATTGTCTTCTACCATTTCCAGTAAGTTCATCAAATAAACTCTCTGTCTTATATGGTATATTTCAGCTTTTATAATTCCATTTGGTTCATTTATCTGTTTTCCACATCTCTACTGAAATGTTTTTATGTACATTGAGCACCACTTCCACTAGCTATTATAAACATAAATTCATTATAGTTATTTTAAAGCTGTTGACTAATTCCGGCGTCACAGTCTTTTGTGGTTCTGCTTCTATTGATTATGTTATACTGTGGGTTATAGGTAATATTTACCTGTTTCTTTGTTTCTTAGTTATTTATGTTTATTTTTTGGAAGCCAGACATTGTGTGTAAAACATAAAACTAAAATACATAATGTTTACCCCAAGCTAAGGTCATACAACTTCTTCCCTCAGACCATCAGTATGATGAGGCTGAGTCCATCTACTCTGTCTTTGAGCTGAGTCTGGGCTTTGTCACAGCTTTAGAAACATTGTCCACAGAAAGAGAAATATCACATGTTCTCACTTATTTGTGGGAGCTAAAAATAAGTAAATATACAAATAAACGGGGGGGGGGAGAAGATACAACAATTACAATTCCTTGAAGTTGATACAACAAGTGAACAGAAAGGACATTTTTGGGAGGGAGGGGGGATAGGGAGAAGGGAGGGAGGTTTTGGTAATGGGCCGCAATAATCAACCACATTGTATATTGACAAAATAAAATAAAACTAAAAAAGATAAACGGACTATGAAATATGGAAAGAAGGTATATGGGTTAGAGACCTCAAGATTTGAGGAACAACAGTGCTAGGACTTCCTGGAGTTTTCTTTTTATCTCCTAAATATCCCAGGCTATGCACTGGGGAGACCTGCAATCCAGAACTGCCAGCGGGCATAAACAAAACCAAAAAAGTATAAAGCCTGCTTTCTCTGGCCTAAGTACTTGGAAAAGATAAGCCCATCGGAGACCTACTGGGGAGCTCCAGCCCCTATTCTACAACCAAGGCATGTGAGGATAACCTGACTTACACAGAGGCAGCTGTGAAGCCCCTGGCAGAAGCAACCTCCACTCCATAACCAGGGTACCAGTAGGTAGGCTGATCTGCCCACAGAAGGTGCTTGGTGGGCTATCCTACTCCTGATCCACAACCAGAACACTGATGGCCCACCAAGGCAGCAGTGAAACCCCAGAAGAACTCAACCCTGGCACAACACCTGTGATATTTATAGGCTGGTCCATCTACAGTGGAAGCAATGAAGTGCGAGGCTCACCCAGTCTCCATTCCACACCCAGAACACCACCATCTCCTGGTCGTCCATTCAGTGGCATAAGAAGACTAAGTCCCAGTGGCTTCTGCTCCAATCCCATGCATAAGATGGCCCAATGACACCAGGTAGCCCAGGAAAGTGCTTTATGCCCCATTAGGTGACATTAACAGGGAATCAGTAGGAGCTGCAGCAGCATCAGAAGAACAAAACAGATCAGAATAGCATTGAAATAGCTCTGAAAACTACTAAACTGTCATTGGATCTAAAACACACAAAAGTAGGTCAGAACCTATATTCTAAATCAAAATATGATTGCTGCCTGCTAAAACAGAAGACTTAAATAGGATCAAGAGACTCCAAAAATAGTAACCAAAATGTCTATGATGCAATGGAAAATCACTCCTCATACCAAGAACTAGGAAAACCACAATTCGAATGAAAAAAGGCAATTAACTGATGCTGATACCAAGATGACTCTGATGTTGAAATTATCCAATAAGGATTTTAGAGCCACTGTCATAAAAATGTTTCAACAAGCAATTAAAAATTATTTTAAAATGAATGCACAAAAATAGAAAATCTCAGCAAAGAAACAGGAGTTATTCTTTTAAAAAAGAGAACCAAATGGAAATTATAGAACTGAAAAATATAACAGCAACAAAAAAAATCATTAGATGAACTCAGCAGTGGAGTAGAAATGAGAAAAAAACAGAATCAGTGAAGCTGAAGACAGATCAATAGAATTTATCCAATGTGAACAAAGTGAGAAAATAGTGTGACAAAATAAAAGCCTCATGGATCTGTGGAGCAATAACAAAATATCTAATATCCATTGGTATCATCAGTGTCCCAGAAAGAGATGAGAAAGAGTGTGAGTCTGAAAAAGTATTCAAACAGGAAGAAGAAACAAAGAGAACAAATGGAAAACAAATAATAAAATGGAGCCTGGTTATGTCAGTAAGATGGAATAGAAAGCCCAAGACCTTCCTTCCCCCAGTGGAGACACCAACTCAAAATAATACACAGACTAATTCCCTTCAACTGAAATTAAGAAACAAGTTAAGAGGTGCCTGCATTCCAGGCAAAAGTGAAACCAGTCACACTGAGGCTGGTAGAAAAATTTGTGGTACTCACTTGCCATGGTCTCTCTGCCTGGCTTAGCACAGCATGATCAGGAGAAAACTCTTGACTCTTAGCTTCTCCCTGGGAAGGGAAAGAGAATACTGAAACATATATCCAACAGGCAGATTGTCTTAGGGGGAGGGGAGGCTGAGAAAATGGTTTCTGGGCACTGCTGGGAAGGGTGCCAGGTCCCAACCACTGAGAACAAGGGCAAAGGTCTGGACTAGAATGCACTCACTTGCCATAGTCCCTCTCCCCAGCTCAGCATGGAACAAGAGGGTGAAAATGCCCAACTCCTAGCTTTTCCCTGGGGAGAGAAAAAGTTGGATCATGCATCCAACATTCTTAATTTTCAGTGGTCTGTCTCAGAGAATGATTTCTATCTCACCCCACTCAGAAAGCTGACAGGACCTGACACACTCTAGATACCTGGAGGCCACTGAGAACAAAAGGGATCTGGGTGACTTGCTACCACTCCACAGGACATGCAGTAAAATAGACTGCTCAATGGCCTCTCCCCCAGGGGAGGGAGATGGAAGAGAAGAGTGGAGTGAGTGTCCAATATTCTAACTTTTGGGGGGACTGCCCAAGGGACTACCTTCTGTTTCAACAGATTCAAAGCACTTACAAGAGCCAACATACTCTAGAAAATTAGGGAATACTAAGAACTGAAGAAAAATGGACAACCTACAGCAGCTCCAAAGAACCTGCAGTAACCTAGAAGAAATGGATAAATTCCTAGAAACCTACAAGCTACCAAGACAATATCATGAAGATATAAAAAATGACCATATCTGTAACTACTAAGGAGATTGAATCAGTAATCAAAAGCTTTCCAACAAAGAAAACCCCACAACCAGATTGTTTTACTGGAGAATCCTACCAAAAAATTAAGGAAGAATTATCTCCATTCCTTCTCAAACTATTCCAGAAAATTGAAGAGGAGTACACACTTCCAAACACATTTAATGAGGCCAGCAGTACCCTAATACCAAAGCCAGACAAAGATACCACAAGAAAAGAAAACAACAGATTAATATCCCTAATGAACATAGATGCAAAAATTCTTAACAAAATACTAGCAAACAGAATTCGATAGCACATTAAAAATATTTATACACCATGACCAATTGGGATTTATCCCTGGGATGCCAGGATGGTTTAATGCATGAAAATAAATTAATGTGATTTACCACATTAAGAAAATGAAGACTAAAAATTTCATCATCATCTCAATAGGTATAGAAAAATTGACAAAATTCAATACCCATTCATGATAGGGAAAAACTGCAAACAAACTAAGAATGGAGAAAAAACTTACCTCAACAAAATAAAGGCCATATATATAAAGCCCACAGCCAACTGACATTATACTCCATGCTAAAAAATGGAAAGCTTTTCCTTTATGATCAGGAACTTGGCAAGGTTGCCCACTGTCACAACTTCTACTCAACACAGCACTGGATACCCTATCCAGAGCAATTAATAGAGAAATTATCTCTGTTCACAGATGAAATGATCTTATATGTAGAAGATCCTAAAGACTATACACACACACACAAAAAAACCCATTAGAACTAGTACACATTCAGTAAAGTCACAGGATAAAAAAAATCAATGTACAAAAAACAGCTGTGTTTCCACACATTAACAATGAACAATCCAAAAAGGAAACTAAGAAAACAATTGCATTTTTATAGCATCAAAAGAATAAAGTAGTTAAGAATAAAATCAACTATGGTGGCAAAAGACTTGTACACTGAAAACTACAAAATGCAGATAAAAGAAATTAAAGACACAAATAAATTGAAAGACATCCTGTATTAACAGATTGGAAGACAACAACAATGTTAAAGACATTCATAATACCCAAGGCAATCTACAGATTCATTGCAATCACCATCAAAATTCCGATGGCCTTTTTCACAAAAATAGAAATAACAATCCTAAAACTCATATAGATTCACAAAAGAACCCACCAATAGCCAAAACAATATTGAGAAAGAAAAACAAAGCTGGAGACCTCACATGCCCAGATTTCAAAACATATTACAAAGCTGCAACAATAAAGAAAACATTATGGAATGGCCCAAAGGTAGACATATGGACCAAAAGAATAGTGAGCCCAGAAATAAATATATACATACGCAGTCAAATGATCTTCAACAAGGGTGCCAAGACTACATAATGGGGAAAGGATATCTCTTCAACAGATGGTACTGGGAAAACTGTATAACCACATGCAAAAGAATAAAGTTAGACTCTTATCTTACACCACACACAAAAATCAACTCAAAATGCATTAAAGACTTAAACATAAAATCTGAAGATAAGAAAACGTAGGGGGAAAGCATTATAACATTGGTCTTGGCAATGATTTTTTGGATATGACACCAAAACCACATGCAACAAAAGCAAAAATATAACAAGTAAGACTAAAACTAAAAAGTTTCACCTGAGGTGAGCCCCCAGCAGCAGCAGCAGAAATGCATGGCAGACAGAGGCAGCCCCTCCCCCCTTCTTGGGCCCAGGGGGCAGCACCAGCCTACAGGGGCCTCATCCACCGAGGTGTGCCCAGCAAAACCACACACTGCTAGGTACTCATTCTAGGACCACAGACTCTGGGACAGGAACCAAGGTGGTTTAACATAACCAGCACCACACCTACTGTCAAGCAAAGACAATTCACCTCCACAGTAGCAACCAGGGCCACTCCACAGCCAACCTCAGTGTAATAGGAGAAGCTAACCCTTTACCAAACACCAAGCATCAGAGAAAAAATACTAGAAGTACAATCAAGAAGAAATGACACCACCAAAAGAATACAGTAATGCTCCATGGAACACGGAATCTTTGAAATATCTGAAAAAGAATTTAGAGCAATGATCTTAAGAAAACTTGAAGAAATAAAGGAAGACTCAATTAGAGAACACAATGAAACAAGAAAAAACATCCAGAATATGAAGGAGGAAAACTACAAAGAGATTAATACCTTAAAAAAGAGTGTAGCAAAACTTCTACAAATGAAAGACTCATTCAATGAAATAAAAAACACGACTGAGAACTTGGTCAGCAGGGTAAAACAAGCAGAAGAAAGAATTTCAGAGCTTTTTGAAATAACTCAGGCAGAAAAAAAAAAGGAAAAAGAATTTAAAATAATGAGGAAAATTTAGGAGTGATAGCAGACAACCTCAAGCGCTCTAACATCCAAATTGTGGGTATTCCTGAAGGGGAGGAGAAAGGAAAAGGTATCAAAAACCGACTCAAGGAAATAGTAACAGAAAACTTCCCAGGTGTAGGGCAGGATACAGACCTTCAGATCCAGGAAGCTCAAAGGTCCCCAAACAGATTCAACCCAAAAAGATCCTCCCCAAGACACATTATAGTTAAATTTGCAAAACTCAAAGACAAAGAGAGAATTCTACAAGCAGCAAGAGAAAAGTGTCAGGTCACTTATAGGGGAACCCCCATCAAACTAACAGCAGACTTCTGAACCAAAACCCTACAGGCCAGAAGAAACTGGAAGGATGTATTCAAAATACTAAAAGAAAAAAATAGCCAGCTAAGAATTTTTTACCCAGCAAGGCTCTCCTTCAGAAATGAGGGAGAAATAGTGTATTTCTCAGACAAACAAAAGTGGGAGTTCACCACCATATGACCAGCCCTACAAGAAATTCTCAAGGGAGTCATTCATCTGGAATCTGAATAATGGTGACCACTATCACAAATACATAAGAAAGAGCAAAACCCAGAGTTAAAACAAAAATGCCAGCAAGAGAAAGAAGCTAAATCATTCCACCTTAAATTCCTAACATTGAAGACAACAAATAAAAGGGGAAATGATGATCAAAAGATATTCAAACCATCTAAAGAAGAAGAATTAAATGACACGAATTAAGCAACACTTGTCAATGACTACTTTAAATGTTCATGGACTAAACTCTCCATTCAAAAGACACAGACTGGGCCGACCCCGTGGCTCACTTGGGAGAGTGCGGTGCTGGGAGCGCAGCAGCGCTCCCGCCGCAGGATCGGATCCTATATAGGGATGGCCGGTGCACTCGCTGGCTGAGCGCGGTGTGGGTGACACCACGCCAAGGGTTGCGATCCCCTTGCCAGTCACACAAATGGAAAAAAAAGAAAAAAAAAAGACACGGACTGATGGACTGGATTAAAAAGCTAGACCCAAGTATATACTGTCTTCAAGAGACCCACTTCACCTATAGAGACACATACAGACTAAAAGTGAAGGGATGGAAAAAGATATACCATGCAAATGGAAACCAAAAAATGAGAAGGAGAAGCTATTCTTATATCAGACAAAATAGATTTTAAACCAAAATATATAAAACAAGACAAAGAAGGCCACTATATAATGATAAAGGGATCTATCCACCTAGAAGACATAACAATCATAAACATGTGTGCACCTAATACCAGAGCACTTAGACATATTAAGCAAACAGTCTTAGACCTAAAAAAGAATTAGGACCTAATACATTAACAGTGGGTGATCTGAACACCCCTCTCACAGTATGGGACAGATGTTCCAGGCAACAAGTCAACAAAGAGACACAGGATTTAATCTACACCCTAGACCAACTGGACTTGGCAGATATATACAGAACATTTCACCCAACGGCTAAAGAATACACTTCCTTCTCATCAGCTAATGGTACATTCTCCAGGATAGATGACATATTAGGTCACAAATCCAGTCTCAGCAAATTTTAAAAAATCAAAATCATTCCAACTATCTTTTCAGACCACAATGGACTAAAATTGGAAATAAACAATAAGCAAATTGCTGGAATCTACACAAATACATACAAAATAAATAATAGGCTCCTGAATGACCTATGGGTCTGAGAAGAAATTAAACAGGAAATTGTAGAAAAAAATTGTAGAAACTAATGAAAATAAAGATACATCATACCAAAACCTGTGGGATACTGCAAAAGCAGTACTAAGAGGCAAATTTATTGCAGTAAATGCTTACATCAAAAGAATGGAAAGACTTCAAATAAACCACTTAACACTATGCCTCAAAGAACTTGAAAAACAACAACAATCCAAACGTAAAGGTAGTAGGCAGAAAGAAATAATTAAAATCAGAGCAGAACTAAATGAATCAGAGACCCAAAAAACAATAGAAAAAATCAACAGAACAAAAAGCTGGTTTTTCGAGAAGATAAATAAAATAGACAAACTATTAGCTAGGTTAACAAAAAAAAAAGAGAGAGAAGACCCAAATAACAAAAATTAGAAATGTAAAGGGAGACATTACATCTGATACCACAGAAATACTAAGAATCATTAGAGACTATTATAAACAACTGTATGACAACAAATATGAAAATCTGGAAGACATGAATAACTTTCTAGACACATATAAACTATCAAGACTGAACCAAGAAGAGATAGAAAACGTGAACAGACCAATAACAAGCATGGAGATTGAAGCAGTAATTAGCAATCTTCCACCAAAAAAAGTCTGGGTCCGGATGGTTTTACACCTAAATTCTATCAAACATTTAAAGAGGAGTTAATACCAGTTCTCCTCAAACTATTCCATACAATTGAAACAGACACTACTCTCCCAAACTCATTCTACGAGGCCAACATAACTCTCATACCAAAACCAGGTAAAGACACAGCAAAAAAATAAAATTACAGGCCAATATCTTTGATGAAGCTAGATGCTAAAATCCTCAACAAAATATTAGCAATCAGAATACAGGAATATATTTTTAAAAATTATACAGTATGATCAAGTGGGATTCATCCTATGGATGCAAGGACGGTTTAATATATGAAAGTCAATAAATGTGACACATCACATCAACAAACTCAAGGACAAAGACCATATGATTATCTCAAGATGCTGAAAAAGAATTTGACAAAATTCAACATCGCTTCATGATAAAGACTCTCAACAAGTTAGGTATAGAAGGAAAATATCTCAACATAACAAAATCCATTTATGACAAGCCCACCACTGGTATCATTCTGAATGGGGAAAAATTGAAGGCCTTTCCCTTAAGGACAGGAAGAAGACATGGATGCCCACTCTCACCACTTCTATTTAACACAGAACTATAGGTACTAGTCAGAGCAATCAGGCAAGAGAAAGAAATAAAGGGAATCCAGATTGGAAAAGATGAAGTCAAACTTTCTCTATTGGCAGATGACATGATACTACATATAGAAAAACTTAAAAACTCTATCAAAAAAACTCCTAGAGTTGGTTAATAACTTCAGTAATGTTGCAGGATACAAAATAAATACCCTGAAATCAGTAGCATTTATATACTCAAATAAAGAATTAACAGAAAGAGAAATAAAGAAAGTAAGCCCATTTACAATTGTCATGAAAAAATAAGATCCCTAGGGATCAATTTAACCAAGGAGGTGAAAGACCTCTACAATGAGAACTACAAACCACTTCTGAAAGAAATTAAAGAAGACACAAAAAGATGGAAAGATATTCCATGCTCTTGGATTGGAAAAATTAACATCGTGAAAATGTCTATACCACCCAAAGCAATCTACAGATTCAATGCAATCCCCATCTAAATACCAATGACATTCTTCACAGAAATGGAAAAAACAATCTTACCTTTCATGCAGAAAAATAAAAGACCCCAAATAGCCAAAGCAATCTTGAGCAAAAATAATAAAGCCAGAGGTATAACACTGCTTGACTTCAAATTATACTGCAAAGCTATTGTGACCAAAACAGCATAGTATTGGTATAAAAATAGACATTCAGACCAGTGGAGTAGAATTGAGAACCCAGAAATCACTCTTCAGGCTTATAGCCATATGTTATTGGACAAAGGCAACAAAAATCTACATTGGGGAAAAGATTGCCTCTTCAACAAGTGGTGCTGGGAAAACTGGATATCCATATGCAGAAGAATGAAACTAGATATGCATCTCTCACCATACACTAAAATCAACTCAAAATGGATTAAAGACTCAAGGATAAGACTTGAAACTGTAAAATTACTAAGGGAAAATATAGGTGAAACACTCCAGCCATTAGGTCTGGGCACAGGCTTTATGAACATGAGCCCAAAAGCACAAGCAGCAAAAGCAAAAATAAACAAATGGGACTATATCAAACTAAAAAGTTTCTGCACAGCAAAGGAAACAATCAACAGAGTGAAAAGACAAGCTACAGAGTGGGAGAAAATTTTTGCTAACTATGCATCCAACAAGAGATTAATATCTAGAATATACATAGAATTCAAGCAATTATACAGTAAAAAAAACAAATGATCCAATTAAAAAATGGGCAAAGGAGCTGAATAGACATTTTTTCAAAGGAAGACATAAGAATGGCCAGCAGATACATGAAAAAAAAGCTCAACATCACCAGTCATCAGGGAAATGCAAATTAAAACCACATTGAGATACGACCTCACTCCAGTTAGACTGGCTATAACCAAAAAGACGCTGAATAACAAATGCTGGCAAGGGTGTGGAGAGAAGGCAACACTCCACTGTTGGTGGGACTGTAAATTAGTACAACCACTATGGAAAACAGTATGGAGGTTTCTCAAACAATTGCAGATAGGTCTCCCATATGATCCAGCAATCCCTCTTCTGGGTATATACCCAGAGGAATGGAAATCATCATGTCAAAGCGATACCTGCACTCCCATGTTCATCACAGCTCTGTTTACAATAGCCAAGATATGGAACCAACCTAAATGTACATCAATGGATGATCGGATAAGGAAACTGGTGTATATATATATATACACACTATGGAATACTATTCTGCCACAAAAAAGAATAAAATACTCTCATTTGCAACAACATGGATGAACCTGGAGAAACTTATGTTGAGTGAACTAAGTAAAGCACAGAGGGATAAATACTACATGTGCTCACTCATATGTAAGAGCTAAGAGAGAAAGGAAGGAAGGAAGGAAAGAAAGACCACAGTAGTGTGGTGGTCTTACAGAGAGAGGGAACATTCCTAGGGCTACAGAGCAGGGAGAAGGAGGGGGAGGAGGAGGGAAGTTTGGGAATAATTGGGTGGGGACATGGGGTACAAAAGTAATTTCTGGTAATGGGTATGCTGCCAGTAGGAATCTGGCCCTCACATCGTGGGCATGAGGGGTGACAATTAGTTTTGTATCTCATGAGGATTCTTAATAAATAAAAAAACTATTAAAAATTTTTAAAATAATAAAAGAAAATAAAGAAAATTAACAAAACCAAAAGTTGATTCTTTAAAAAGATCAACAAAATTTGCAAACCTTTATCTAGACTGACCAAGAAGAATGAGAGAAAACCAAAATTACTTAAATCAGAAATAAAGCAGGGGCATTATTGCATTGTCAGTATGGCTTTTTCTAGTGGTAAGATTCAGTTTCTTTCTCTTTCATGTTTGCATTTTTGTTCTACCAGAGGGGTTTGTTCTTTCCTGTATATTCATGATGGTGATAATTGTTTTGTGGATTCCAGATGCAGGACTGTCTTGGGGATTTCTTGTAGGGCTGGTTGTGTGGTGGTGAACTCCCACAGCTTTTGTTTGCCTGGAAAATATACTATTTTTCCCTCATTTCTGAAGGACAGCCTTGCTGTATATAGTATTCTTGGCTGGCAAGTTTTTTTTCTTTTAGTATTATATGTCATCCTATTTTCTTCTGGGCTGTAGAATTTCTGTGGAGAAGTCTACTGTTAGTCTGATAGGGGTTCCCTTTTAGGTGAGTTGACACTTTTCTCTTGATTCTTTTAAGATTCTCTCTTTGTCTTTTAGCTTTGCCAGTTTAACTATAATGAATCTTGGAGAGGATCTTTTTAGGTTGAATCTGTTTGGGGATCTTTGAGCCTCCTGGATCTGAAGGTCTGTGTCTCTCCTTATACCTGGGAAGTTTACCATTATTATTTCATTGAATAGGTTTTTCATCCCTTTTCCTTTCTTCTCCCATTTTGGAACACCCATAATTTGAATTTTTGTGTGCTTAAGGTTGTCTTCTAGCTCTCTCTTAACTTTTCTTTGTTTTTAAATTCTTTTTTCCTTTTTTTTTTTTTTTTTTTTCACCTAGGTTATTTAAAAATGACTATCTTCAAGATCAGAAGTTCCTTCATCTGCTTGTTCTAGCTAGATGCTTAAGCTGTCAATTGTGTTTTATATTTTGCTGAATGAATCTTTCAGCTAAATGAGTTCTGCTACATTCTTTTTTAAGGTATTAATCTCTTTGTAAATTTCCTCCTTCATGTCCTGGATTTTTTCTTTTTTTTTTCTTGTTTCATGGTGTTGTCTAACTGAGTCTTTTCATATCTCAGTGAGTTTCCTTAAGACTGTTGCTTAGAATTCCTTTTCAGTCATGTCAACAGTTTCCTGCTCAATAGAGTCTGGCATTTGAGAATTACCATATTCTTTCAGTGGTGTCATATTTTCTTGGGTTTTCATATTTCTAGTATCTCTATGTTGATGCCTCGTCATCTGGAAGATCTGTTGCTTTTTCCATTACTCTGGACTAGGCTTTGAGGAGAGAGACGTCCTCTTCTTTTTCCAGTCTCCAGTGGTGACTCTCCTTGTGTCAGTGCAGTGGAGTGTCTGGCAAGCTGCCTGCACAGTAGCTGTGACTGCTACTGTGGTATCGAGCCACATTTTGGCAGCCATGGCTATGGCAGTGGCTGTGGTGGTCTACCCACATGGAGTGGTGTTTTCAGCATGCTCTCTTGCCTCTTCTGGGCAGAAGGGGTTGCAGCCCTTGGCTCCTTGCCTAGCACCCTGGGCATGCTCTCTTGCCTGCTTCCAAGGTGGAGGTCTAGTCACAGCTTTCCTATTACCTTGCTGTGTGACCCTGGATAAGTGTTACTTTTTAAAATTATTTCTGGGCCTCAAGTTCCTTCTCTTCAAAATGAAGAGACTAGATAATATGATTTCTAATGTTCATTCTTGTTCTATGAATGAAGATAAGCATATGATAATTGTGCTATTTTTTAAGATACATATTTTATGCATTATCTTTACATAGTGAATTCCATGAAGTACAGTTTATACTCCATGACAGACACCATTTGAGATTCTATTCAGCCTACAACCTCCCTTTCTCTGGGAATTTGGGGTTAGGGCCTAGTAGCCATGTTTGTAGGGCACAATCTTGTCCCTCCAGCCATAGATAATCAGATCCTGGTTGGACATACGATCCAAACTGGGTCAATCAGAATTGGGAATTAGGATTCAGAGATGCTATGAGTCTCTTCTGATTGCCTGAATTTAGAATATGTGAACTTGGGAACTCTTGGGAAAGCTGTGTTTGGCTACGTGCTAAGGGAGTGAGAAGAATGAAGTAGACAAGCTGAAAGAAACAGAAATCAACAGGAGACCCTATGGTCCCAGGAATGCAGAGGGAGAAGAGAAAGAGGGTGGAATGTTCCTTTAGCTACTGAGTTTTTTATTCTAGTTCAGGTCCCTCATATGTTTGGGCTATACTTCCTGCCCTTGGGTTCCATGAGAACCTCTCATGTCCTTAATACAATTTTTTTTATTTTAAGCTAATTTGAAGTAGACCTTTAATATTTGCAACCAAAAATCTTTAATCAAGACACACACACCTATCCAGGTGGCCAACAAATAAATTACATACAACTTAAAGCTCTGGACATCTTATGCAAAGTATCCCTGCCCTAGTTTCACTACATCCTTGGATTAATCCTTAGTTAATTAGAAAATTCATTAACCAAGATATTTTATTTCATAGCCTTTATTTAACTGAGTCTCTGGGATACCTAGATTAGAAACATTCATATTCAAATGTAAATAAAAATTTCTTTCCAAAATCAAATGATTTTAAAATTTTTTCTAAGCTTCTACTCCCCTCTGTTAGCGTAGACTAATTCCTACTCTACATTAGATGCTTGGCTATGAGAAAAGTGATACATGAATACTCAGTCTCTCTTCCTCCCGTCCATAAATACACACACAAAAGTTTATCACGCATGTCACAGGAATGGCAAAGGGGGTGGGAGATAGAAAGAATTCTAATTAGTTAAAAAATTCCAAAGAGCTAAATTTCTATTCTATTTGGTCCAATAACCTCTGTGTTATTGTGTCCCTCGCTCTTACTCCTAAGATCTAAGATCTGTAAGTAAAGAGCAATGAGGTGCACAGTAGGGGCAAATTATTATTACTACAGAAGGCTTGAAGCAAAGAACTAGCTTTTTCCTCTCTCAAGAGAGCATCAATGGTAAATAACAAGCCTCTAGCAACCCTATTACTAGGTATAGTTGTGCTCTGCTCTGATTAAGTTGTTAAAGTTAAACAGACTAGAAGTTCCTGTTTCTTGTAAGAAGAATTTCATCTCACAACATCAGAAGTGCTGCTTTTTGGAGCTTATTGCATCATAACATAAACAGAACAAATCAGAATCAACATCATAACATAAACAGAACAAATCAGAATCAATATGCATGCATTCATTATATGATTATTAACTGAGAACTGGGGAAAATGAAGTTCCTGAAGTTTTATTACTTTTAGCACTGTGGCAACACCAGCAACATATTAAGACTACTGGGTGTAACTTTTAATGCACACTTAATTTCTTACTGTGATGAATCGATAAGAAGAATTTGTAAATGCACAGAATTTACACACAAATAATATTGCTACTATTGCCTCAATTTTCCTTACACTATTAACTGATGTTCAAATCCCTTTTCTCATAAACAGCTCAATACAATTAAGGTCCTAAGTAATAACAGAGCACTTAGAAGATGTTTTTAAATACATAAAATCTAGATGTTTCTACCTTCATCCCTTTTAGCATTTACTTTAATTCAGTATCAGTACTCTGATGCCCACTAAAGAAGTTCCAATACTTCCTAACCTCTGATAAAACTCTGGCTGCTTCTCCTGTAGAGTGTAATCTATCACCTGCATAGGTCAGTACTCAGCAGATAAACATTTTTAGCATGATTATTATATGTATTCAAGCTATAGTAAATTCTTGATTAGTGGGGCCTGAATTAATGAAATTTTGTTATACTGTAATTTGGACCTTACTTATTCACAATTTGTGATAATTCAGAAAGGGACTGAGATTATATTGACTTTAGGATTATTTTTGCATAAAGAGTTTGCTAAACAAATTAATAAGATAGTAGAGAGGTTGTTAAAACTGCTTAAAAGAACAAATGCTTCCAAGCACCTTTAAGTACTTTAGAAATATCTGTTCACATATAATTCATTGATATACGAAATACAAATCATTTGCATCTATTTATTAAAGCAAGATTCCTAAGGGTAATCCTTTGTGAACCTAGTTCTGGTCACTACACTTACAAGGAAGCCATAAAAATGGCAGTTCATAAAAATATTCTAAAATTCAAAACTTCAACCATTTTAGACTTATTTTTCCCAAATTATTGCAAATTAACAAAAATTTGAAACATAAAATCTAACACCCACCTTTTAAATACCCTCACTTTTTCTCTGTTTCTATGGAATCACAAGTATCTAGACCAACTGGGCAACAATAACAATACAATCCATGATAATTAAATCTATTGATGATAAGCAAAAACAATCCAGTTAATAATGATAGCCTTGACAGCATGCAGGAAGATAAACAGAACATAAGGCTCTATATGCACATTTAGAGATTAAAATCAGTAAGAACCACCAAATGTATTAGTATATGATATATGTTCAGCCCTGCAAAAGGCAAGGAGAAACTTATAAGTAATGAGACTGGCTTATATATGACTTGTGGAATCAAACTTACTACTTATGTAATACCTCATATGTCATCTAGTTTTCAGTTTGAAAGAAAAATTAAAATAGTTCCAGGTAGATGGTAAAAAATGTCACAGAACTTAAAAAGAATTCTTTGAATTCCCCTGTTAAAAGATGCTGTATAAGTACAAAGTAGTGGCAATAAGATAGAATGGGAAAATAGAGGATAGTCCTTTCTATTCTAAAATGAAACACTATATAAAGTTGTGATGGTAAAAATGTAATGATGAACTCTGGGTGAAAGGATCCCTACTTTTACTCCAGAAGGATCTAACTTATGACTTCTTATTTCCTACAGTAAAGAAAATAATTATTTTTGAAATAAAAATCTAGTGATTCAAAAATTGCCTGAGTTAGATACAGTATTTTAAAAGAACCTAGACAATTCTTCTCCTTGCTGCTATTTCCAGTTAAAACACACAGTTTCAAATACAGTTTATTTGGTATGGGTCTGGTTTTTTAGACTATCACAGAAAATCTTTCCTTAGTAACTTTTAAAAAATATAAATGTCTTTTGTAAAACTCATTTAGGAGCCATAGAAGTAGCTTAGAAGTGACAGCAAAGACAAACTAACATCCACAGTGGTTAGCAAAAGTAGAAGTGAGGTACAGAAAGTGAGCACAATGAGGAGCTATGAAATTCAGGGCTGTGAAAGGTTATGGAGCTACTAATACTTACTGTACAATGGTTTTAAATGAAGACTGTTAGAAAAATGTCCATTTTTATCATTATTAATCATATCAAAATTCAATTTCAGGTTTCACTTAATATTTATTGCAGTTTAAAAATGGTTACAAAAGTTCTCTATTACAGTAGAATACTATCAGTAACAAAACTAATCTCCCCATCAAATCCCAGGGGTACATTTGTCATCAGGAAAATAAGAATGAATCAGACCACTGATTCCGAGGTAGGTAACTTTTGTATGCCAATAGTCCAAAGAGAGTTAACAATTCATAAGACATGACTTTAAGAAAATGATAACTGTGTGTGAGACAGTTCCTGTGAATATTAGTTTACAGTTCAAATATGAAGGGTTTTTTAAATTTTGTTTGTAGTTACCATACTTTAAAAAGGAATTCCACTCTCCACTTTTCTTTCTACAGTGAATTGGCTATAGGTATCTTTCAATTAGTGAAAAAGGTTATGTTCCAGGAGACTTTGCTCCAGAAAGACCTATTGAGTAAAAGAGATTTTTTTGCACAAGCTTCCATCATAAAATCTAGAGATGTGCTCAGCTGAGAAAAATTTTGGTCTATTGACATAATAAATATCATACTTTAAAATATAATAGCAGTTTTAAAACTACGTATTTAAGGAAAATTCTAACTTATGGATGCATCATTGGTACTAAGTGCAATGCTGTTCTGCCTCCAGACTCAGTAATTAGGTAAAAATATTGAGTGACACAATTACATGTAATGAAAAGTGACAGTTCCTTGCCCTATTTCATATGCTGCCACCACTGAGGTTTAGCAATTTAACTAAGATATGTACCCACCTTAAACCACCACACTACTTAGAAGCTGACATATAAGGTAATTTTAATTGTCTTGGCAGTTTTCCTATCATTTGAATTCACCAGTTCTCTTTCCAAAGATCTTCCCTTTGATACCAGCATAAGTAGCTAAGAACAGAAATGAATGTGCAATACTTGCTTATCACAATGCTTTCTGAATATATTTTCCTACTGTTAATTGGTTAATTTCCATCAAAAATCATATATTTGTTGACTATGGCTGCGTAGACCACTCTGTTCTCTAACTAATAACTTGTTTATTTAACTAATAGCCAATGTTCTAAGTAGAGGATGTTCAAGATTACAATTATATTTGTTAAGCCTAGAAACTATTGGCTACTGTGAATTAAAGTTTATTAGTAATAACTTTAATCCAAGAAGTCTATTGCTAGCAGCAAAAGATACCAAATGAAATGTACAGAAGCCTCAAAAATTTCAAGTTTGAGTATACCATTCCTTAGAGAAAATCTGTGAATTCCTTGTATTTAGAATTATAATATGTGAATTTCCGTTGGGAGACATGCCTCTCCTTTGATGTAACAATTGCATTATGTTTTACTGTTATTTTTTCTACACGTGAACATCAACTTACAATGGTTGACTAAAACCCAGAAAGTTATATTAGTAATATAACTAATTCTCAACACAGGACAAAGTTGTTAGAAATGCACTAAAATAAGTTTTGCAGAGGTTTGTAACTGCAGTTTAAAAAATGACGTTAGTTGCCGATGATTAAAACACGCATTATCAGTAACACCATATTAGAACTTTGACAGACATCAATTTTCAGGACTCTGACATATCCCCTCCCTTTGTTTGCAGGAAGTGGTAGCAATAGTAGTAATAAATGGCAGCACTAAAAACTAAGTTATCATATACTTTAATGAACCAAAATCCATCTAACTTATAGAATTTCCATAATTTACTTTATCAAGAAATAGTTTGGGGAGCATATTAATAATCTAAGGTTGTACTAATCAGACCAGTCTTGTACAAAACACTAAAATTGTAATTGTCTTTTAGCAGACAGTAAAAAATGTACAGATTATAAAAAACATGTGAACTTAATACTCTATATCTGCTTAGAAAATATTCTCACTTGCCCCAGGAAATAGGATGATTATTTTAAGTCTGACTTCTAAAATATGCACATTTGTAAAATTACTTGTATTTAATTTCTTAATTTAGTATGTAATTTATTATAGAAAACTTTTCCCACTACAAAGGAGTTAACTGCCACTGACAGTCTCCTCCCCTGTTAGGTTTATCCAGGAGAATAATATGCACAGGATTAGAATATCAAGTGCCACCCCCTTCCAACAAAGCTTCTACCTCTACCAAGAACCAAAGCAAATCTGACTGTCTCTATAAAGCCTTCTCAGACAAACACCAGCCTCCAGTAATCTCCCTTTACTATTAATTCTTTTAGTCCTTAGTCTGTATTGCTCTATGTTCCAATTGTTGATCATGATGTTACATATATGTATCTTCTTTCCTCAATGGATAAGCAATTTAACTCTTGGGACCTGTTTCTGTTCTATTCTCCACAATAGCTCGTATAAGTAGTGGACACTCAGTTGAAGCTGGAAAATAAAAGCTTGTTGAAAGTCACTCAAAAAAAAAAAAAAAAAAAAAAAGCCAAAAACTCTCATTCCAGAGTTCACTGGTCAAGCACCTTGACAGCACTTGTAAAATGAGCTATCAATATTTTCTCATAATGTAGTTATGGCACCCTAAGTAAACAGTCTTGAGTACGTGGCACCTTCATTACAATAGAATTCTAAATTTGGATCCAAATTACTGCCCAGTTCTGAAAGTATGTGAAGGTGAACAGCAAGTACTCACATGGTACATTATTACTTCAAATAATTCAGACTAGAATTCATCAAGAGCTTTTCCAAAACAAAAACATCTGTAACTTTGGAATCTAACAACTAGAAGCATGTCAGTTTGCTAATGCACAAAACAAACCATACTCGCTAAGATCCAAGATTATTTCGCAGTGGTACCAGAATTATATTGTGCTTTAAACCATACCCAAGAGCACCTCAAACAACATGAAAGCTGCCAAAGCAAAGCATTTTTTACCCAAAACCATCAGGGAGCTGGCATATCGACAGATTCACTAACTAGATAAAGTTATATAATTACAAATGGCATTTATATCTTTCTTAAAACCTTTAGCTTAAAAGAGTTTACCAAAAGCTAAATTTAGCTTTTCCATTATTGCACTTCTTTTTCACCACTTCTTTTTGAATAAAATAAATCCAAAATGGCTTAAAAATCAGTAGGGAGGGAAGAGAGCCAAATAAAAGAAGAAATCCATATTTTATTGTCTGTTCACAGAAGTGCCTTACTTACAATCAAAATCACTAGTTAATATAAATTCAGTCCACTTTCAAAAGGGATCAACTGTGAACTGTATTTTTTTTCAGCCATTTGCTTTTAAAAAAACAACCTCACTCATCAAAGCACCTCACAACTTTAAATTTTATCCAATCACTTTTCCAAATAGCACTTAAAGTGCCTCATGCCAATGTTTGTTTGGAAGCGACAATTTTCAACTGCTGGCTATCTCCAGAAGAACAGATCACAAGTCATCCTCTTTTTTATTAGGGACATTTTAGGTTTCATCATCATATTGATAAAGAAAAATAGTATGCCATTCTGGATGAACTCTTTGCCTACTCATCTTCAAGTCTGATGGCACTTTGGAAGTCAAGTGGAATGTGTGTTGCTAGTTTGTTTTATTATTATTACTTCTGTCTTCCTTCTTACATGTCAGGAGTCAGAAGCCAGGAACAAGGCTTTCAGAAGCTCTCAGCACAGGAATAGCAATAACACCGAAAAGCAAGGGGCCACTCCAGCTATCTGTTGAAGCCTTGAGGCATGGGGCGACAGCAGCCCGGGGAATGGGCTCTTCAGAAGCCTGCAGTCAGGATGAGCCTCCGGAGAACGAAAGCCAGAGGGAGGGGAAAGGTGCAAGACAGCACTGAGAGAGTCTGTCCCCGAATCAGCGACCAGACTGCGTGACTGTACTTAGAATTATCAGCATCTATGGCATCTAAGCAGCAAAACCAGGCCTTAAGCACAGACCCCGCGTTCCTGGACGCCAGGGTTGAGACCAGAAAGTGGCGCTGAGAAGGAAAACTACCTCGAAGGGAATGGAGAGCCGTAAGCAGATGTACGAGAGGCGTCAGAAGCTTCCGCGGGAGAAAGCAGAGATTCGCTCGCCGCCCGTGGCCCCGGAGGCCGGAAAGGCGCCCCAGCACCGTGCGAGTGCGGTGCCACTACTCACCCCTACTCTCCTACGGTTCCCGTCGTCGCCGGGCTGGACGCAACCCCTCCCCCGCCCGCCGCTGAGGGTGGGCCCGGCGGGCGAAAGGAGGCGACGGCGCAGGTGTCCGAGAGACTGGGCCAGAGAGGAGCTGGGTGCAAGGGAGGCAGCTTGGTGCCTTGCGCTCCCTGACGCCGCCAACTTCACCACTATCGACGTGGAGGGAGGAGGGAAGACAATGGGGGGCAGGCCCTAGCCCAGCGGCCCCGACCCTCCTGGGGTACTAGGCCCAAGCCTCTGGCGGGACGGCTGCCCCCGACCCCCTCAGCGACGCAACTCCCAGGCCTGATTCCCGTCCCTCGGTCCCCACCACAGAGAAGTGGCGGCTCCCTCTTGGGGCCGCGGTTGCAGCTGCATCCCCGTGCTCCTCCTCCTCTGGTGCCGCTGCCTACACACAGAGGCCCAGCATGGTTACCGCCCTGGCGCCTCCACCGCCGTTGCTTAGCTACCGCGCGCATGCGCCCAATCACCGCCTCCGACAGCAGCCGGCGCTGGCGTGGCTGTTGAGCTCGTACCAGCCGGTCTGCGACCTAGAAAAGTTCGTAAAACTCAACATCGTAGGGCCTAGATGGAGCGACGTCAGGTAAGGGTGGAGTGGGGAGAGGTCTAGGATACTCTGCAATTCGAAAGAGGTCCAGAGACATGGGATTCGACAGTTCCCCAGCTCCTCGATAGGCACCTAGGCGGTTGAGTGACAGTCCCAACAACTTCCCTACTTACTTATCTCGCTCCTTTTAGTCTTGCCTCCTCCCATCCATCCTTTACAAGGGCTGCCAGAGGAATTTTCTAAATAATTTCTCTGACCGTTTCACTCGTTCTGCTTAACTCCGATGGTTAAGGAACAGCCCCCTTAGTAGGAGCTAACAGTTCTTGACTACTGCAACAGCATCCTTTCTGGTCTTCCTGCAGTCGGTTCTCATGCTTTAGGGAATGGACTTTGGAGTTAAAGCCAAATTTGAATTTCTGCCCCACCACCGAGTAGCTGTGTTTCCTTGAGCTAGGATTCTTAATCTGTGTCTGTTTCCTCATGTGTAAAATAGGGATAATTATAGCACCTATAGAATAGTTATGAGAATTAAATGAGAGAGTTCACGTAAAGCACTTAACATGCTTAACTTACTCTGGCCCAGAATAAGCACTCAGTAAAAATTAGAGCTGTTTTTCAATAGATCTTCATTGCCTGTAAGAAAGGAGAAAGTACACACTCAGCTTAACATTCAACGTCCTCTAAGATCGTTCCTCTATTTTTCTAGCCCTAGCTCTTTCCACTCCCCCTTAGGCACCAAGCCACAGACCAGTCCTTGCAGTGTCTGAGATACATTTAGATCTATAAAATGCTTAGATATATTTCCAAGGTTTACCTGGGTAAGAAGTTTATGCGAGCCCTCCAATTAATGAACATGTAAATATGTAGCGATCCTTCCAAAACTACACAATTAACAATTTTAAAATATTGACACAGAATTGACATGTAGGCAGTGACTATATACAAAAATTGTGTGATTTTCTGAGGGCGTATTTACTTAGAGTTTATTAGACATAGAGTTTCTGTAATGTGTAATGATAAAAATGTCACCAATTTTGAACATAATACATTAATACATGAACATGTTTAGAAAATGCTTCCTGCTGGTTTATTTACTTAATAAAGGATTTAAACATATTAGGAAGTGTAAAAATAGCTGTACCATGTTTAAGAACTCTGAGAAGCCCTAGAAGTTCTAATGAAACATTAGTGGAGAGCTCAAATGGACTATAGACTAAAATCAAACTTTACTAAAACCGAACACCCAGAAAATATTGAAGAAAGAGTAGAACAATTGGAAAAGTGAAAAAGAGTGAATCACTCTAAGACTAGTTAAATAGAAGCATCAGGTGGAAATAATTAACCAGCTGTAATAAATGGGCATAAACATAGGGAATGTGTATTACAACTGAGAATGTGGCAATAGAGCTTGAACAGAGTTCTCACACAGCTCATACCTTTCCTTCCATATGGTACAGACACGTCTTGCAGGTTCAAAGGAAGACAGTTCCCTAGTGTTGTCTTTTTCAATCATCATCAATAACTCACAGGGACAGACTTTTGACAGAATTTGCTTATATCTTCTAAAACTTGTATTTAGTCTCATGAAACCTATATTCTCTGTTCACTTATTGAACTCATTACATTCCATAGCACATATTTATTGTTTATAGAGAAACAGGAATAAATATATAAAATGCTGCTAGTCACCTTTAATTCTTTTATGTTTGTTTCTAGATACAGAACTGTGTAATCGCTGTACTTAAACTCCTTCAATATTTTTCCTGGGGTTTCAGGATAAAATCTGAGCTCCTTTGCCCACATTAAGGTATCTGCCTCTATTACGTTGACAAAATGAAAACTCCTATCAACAAAAAGACCCATCCATATCAATATGGAAAGAAATAAAGCTGATTTATTATTAAGTAAGCACAACAGTGTACATGCATATAGGTAGCCCTCAAGATACTGCAAATTCAGGATAAAATTTCACACAACTTGTACAGTAAAGCAGATACAGATTTCACTTGGGAGTTGAGGTAACTATTTGTTTAGTTAATTGACTTCTTCCAAAAGAATAATAAAACTTCCCTTACCTCCCCAAAGACACCTAAGTCTTCCTGAAAGACAAATGGTTACACCTGGAGTTGGGTTCTTACATTAAAGATATGTCTTTACATTTCAAAGGGGAGTATGACATGACCTTGGAAATGTGTGCATTGTAAAGCTGGAGATTGAGACTTTCTAGTCACTGGAGAGATTTATTTACATCCCAAAAGTTAGAGAAAGAATAAAGGTACACTATATCCCCCAAAGAGACACTCTATGAAGCTAAGGGGGAGTAAATAGTCTCTTTATCCTTTATTCATCTTTATTTACCTTTACAATTACAAGTCAGTGAGTTATTCAAAAAAAGGAACTCTGTGCTGACACAGCAGGTGTGCCTAGTAGATCAAGAGGAAATCCTTCTTAAATAAATAAGAAAATCATGGAAGAGGTGGCACGGCTCTGGGTGTTCACAGATGAGTAGGCGTTTTCCAGAATGGGATAAGAATATTCCATAGGAAGGGAAGTGTACAAGGGGCCTTCAAAAAATTCATAGAAAAAGTTCATAGAAAGATTTGCGTTATCTTTTAATTCCACTTTTCCATGAACATACCAGTATGTTCAAAAGCTCAGAAAATGTGAAAGTGCATGATGTGTTCAGTGAAAGTAGAAAAGTTTGACTTACACATATTGTATCTGTGTTTAGAGGCTGGGCAGCATAAGGGTGTAACGGAGTTGAACGTAGAGAAATAAGTTGGGGATAGATTGTAAAATGCCTTGTATTCCATGCCAAAGAGTTTGAAAAAGGTCTGTATCTGATGGCTAAATGCAAAGTTAAAGAAATATTTTTCATGACACTTTAAAGATGGTAAAGAAGACTTTATTCAAGAGGGACTACTGCAATGGAGTTTTGTGGTAGGGGAGAGAGATACAGCTCTACTCTGACTCCAACAAGGACAACTGGGAATTTATAACCAAGGAACAGGGTGGAGGTCAGTGGATGGAAAATTATATTACTAAGAGGAAACATCAAGGCTAAGGGGATTCTTGCTAAAAGCAGACCAAGGTGATATCTAGGGTAGAAGATGAAGAATCTGGTCAGATATCCAGGATGATCAGATACCAAGGGTGGGAGATTTTCACTAAACTGGCTCAGCAGGATTCTTGATAAAATTATACTAAGTAGGCAAGAATAGAGCCCAAGGTTGGAGCCTAGTTGAGAAGAGGGCTCAGAGGAGCCTGACTCAAGTTTGGTCAAGGACAGAGCCTTTGTCAAGGGCAAGCTATTAATATTTGTTTGAGGGTCTGGCACAAATATTAGACAGTGCCACAGCCCCAAAGAGCTTATAATCTAAAGGATTCAAGAAAACAATATAACAAATACTTAAATGAAATATCATAAATTGACAGCTGTATGCATGTACTTCAAATGTTGGGAAAACTCAAGATTAAAAATTATTTTGTGCTTATGCAGCACCTCTGTGGCTAACTATGCTTATCTACCAGGGACCCCAGAAGTCAGCCCAGTTAATAATCAGCTGCCTGCTCAAGTCACAAGAATTTGGAGAAACCAAAACTTAAAGAGCCCACCTAACCTGCCTATACAAAGCCTTGTAAGATTCAGGTGGGGTCCCAGTATTTCAGAAGGTGAGTTTGCCTGGGTCCTCCTAGCATAATACACTTTCTGACTCTCCAACCCCCCTAGTGTCTGGAGCTTCCTTGCCACATCCATTCCTTAACAAAAAAAGTTCGTGATCTTTCCATGAACTTTTTGAGGACCCTTCATATTTGAGGGGGAGGATATAGGCTTATGCTATAGTTCTTCACCCTTTGTTCACTATTCCTAATGCAACTCCTCTAATGATTTTGTCACCCACCCACCAAACCCACCACCCAACTAATGACTTTATTACCTACCTTCCTTTAAAAAAATGAAGCTAACAGGAATTTTTCTCACCTACACTCGGCATCTGTTCCCATATTATACCTTTATCCCTCCAGTCTCACGTAGACTAAATCTTTCATCTGAGCTCCTGATCTTTGTCTCATGCAGCCCCTCAGAGATCTTGCCCAATCACTTTTTCTTTCTGTCTCCAATACTTTACACCTCTCCCTCTCTACCAAATCATTCTCCTCAGCCTATAAACATTCTCAAGGCTCTTCTATTCTTAAAATAAATACTCTCCTTTAATCCTGGAGCTTCCTCAAGTTTCCTGGAAGTGTCTCCTGTTACTCTTTCACCTTTTAATCTCACCTAGAGGTCTCAAAAGTGGTTATCTACATTCACTGCCTCCATTTCTTCACTCCCCACTCACCTTTTAACTATTGTAATGGGGATATCACCTCCACCTCTCCAGTAAAATCTTTTTGGTTAAAAACACCAATCTGAGTGGGAAAAGCAAACTATTTTTCCTCTGCTCTAACACCACAATCAACATAGAAGAATTCTGTGTCCAAATGTGTATGGAATTTTCCCCTCACACCAAGCAACAATCAATTCCACAGCAGACACCAGCCGGCTGTCCTCAAATTCAATTCAATTCTGACACTATCTGACTGGAGATAATGTCAGATCACACAGGTTGAGCACTGAGGCCCACAAGTTTGATCCCCATTTCCAATGCAGATTGCAAGCCCCAGGTTATTTTGCCTGTGCTTCTGATCAGCTGGCTATAAATTGGGGTTCCCACAGCCCCTCCTTGGGTTTGATTAATTTGCTAGAGTGGCTCACAGAAACAGGGAAATCCTTAAAATACATTTACTGGTTTATTACAAAGGATGTTCCAAAGGACACAGATGAAGAGATGAATAGAGCATGGTATGGGTGAAGGATCATGGAACTCCATGGCCTCCTCTGGTGTGCCACTCTCCAGGAATTCCACACATTCAGCTATCCAGAAGCTCTCCAAACTCTGTCCTTTTGTGTTTTTATGAAGCCTTCTTTATGTAGACATGATTGATTATATTGCTGATCAACTTAACCTTCAACCTCTCTCCCCTCCCTAGAGGTGAGGGATGGGGCTAAAAGTCGCAACACTATAATCCTGCCTTGGTCTTTCCTGTGACCAGATCCCATCCTGAGGCTATTCAGGAGCCTCAGCCATCAGTCAGCTTATTAGCATACAAAATAGACATCACTTTGGAGATTCTAAGGATTTTAGGAGTTGTATGCCAGGTAACAGGATGAAGACCAAATATATATTTCACAATATCACAACCAATTACTGACAAATATCTCTATGCAATGAGCACTTTTCAGCCCTTTTCTTACTGGACGTCACTGCCACATATGATGGTGTTCATCACTTTGGTCTCTATTCATTTGACTTCCAGACACACATTCTCTTTGTTCTTTTTCTTCCTCTTTACCTTTTTTATTTATGTAACTTTTATGGGCTCCTCTTCTTCTATCCACCCTTTAACTATTGGTGTTCCCCTAAGGTTCTGCCCTTGGCCTTTTTTGTTGTTGTTGTTGTTCTACTCTCTGTACTCTTTTACCTGTATATGGATGACTTTCAAATCTGTATCGCTAGCTTAGACCTCTTTTATGCGATCTAGATCAGTAGATCCAACTGTCTACTAGAAAGCTTCACCTGTATGCCCCCCCAACCAGTTCAAATTCAACCTGTTCATACCTAAACTCATCATCTTCCCATGCTAATGTGTTCTTTTTCTTTATTAGTGCAGATTACCAAAAAAAAAAAAAAAAAAAAAAAAAAATCCCAAAAGGGG
>NW_007736719.1:47731-57504 GCF_000696425.1 Galeopterus variegatus
AATCACTTGGTTTATTGATCACACATAACACACTTTCACTTTCAATTACTCTATGTCTTAGCCTACTTCTCACTTAAACAAAATGATCCCTTAAGGGTACACTGAACACAACTCCTATTCTTTATCCTGTTAGGAACAGGTCAGGGATCTTACGTCTCCATTGTGAGGTCCTTTCCCGACTCACATCTACCAGGAACTGGTATCATCACATGATGATTTCACCTTCTCATAGAAACAGATGAAATGACTAGATTATGACCATTTTATGTGAGTTAATGTTGGGAGTGCTAAATAAGTGCTTTGTGCTAATTTAAAAGGGAGGAACTTTGGTCAAGGGAACTTGGCAGGCCTAAGCAAGTCATGCTCACGTTAACCGATCACACCCTTTTGAGATATTACCATCTGGATGGAGGATCTCCAGATGGTCATCCATGTGTCATCACCTTATCAACCTTACCAGACATCCAGCAGGGTATAAACTGGACTACCTGACAGACTGTCTTCACTGTGTCTGTCAGCTGTGGCAGGTTGCTAGCCAGTCACTCAGATCCTTCGTCCAGTGAACAGAAACAGATTGAAATTGACATTTCTTGATATGGGCTACTCACACACAGAGGTGGAAGCCAGTCTTGTTGAAGCCCACAGGACCTTTAGCCTGTGAGGATAAGGACCTTTGAGTGCTGCATCTGCCGCACTAAGGAGGGACCTAGCTGTATACTGTGCTCAAGCCACTTTCTCAAAGATCATCAATTGCACTCCATCAGCTGTTCCCAGTTCCTGGTAGATGTGAGTCGGGAAAGGACCTCACAATGGAGACGTAAGATCCCTGACCTGTTCCTAACAGGATAAAGAATAGGAGTTGTGTTCAGTGTACCCTTAAGGGATCATTTTGTTTAAGTGAGAAGTAGGCTAAGACATAGAGTAATTGAAAGTGAAAGTGTGTTATGTGTGATCAATAAACCATGTGATTTGATCATCAATAACTTTTTCTTGAATGGTCCTTGCCTACCAATAAGGGCCTGCAACAACGATTAAGCCAAGACTTTACCTTTTCCTGATTAAGCCAAGACTTTACCTTTTCCATATGTATGCACCAAGGAAGAATAGTTGTATCACTACAATGGAAGCTTCATGAGGACAGGGATTCTTGTCTGCTGTCTTCACTGCTGTATCTTTAATGCTTAGAATAGTACTCGGCACATAGTAGGCCCTCAATAAATTTTTGTTGAATAAACAAATGGATGAGTCTGTATATCCTCTGCTTAAAGACCCTTTGTTTAGGAATTCTAGTAGATTGTAGCAGATAGATAGATAGATAGATAGATAGATAGATAGATAGATAGATAGATAGATGATAGATAGATAGATAGCCATGTCAATATATATCCATATATTTGGGAGGAATGTGTCTTTTTTGCATCTGAACTAGGGCAAAAAGAAATTGTAGCTGCAATTCATCTAGATTTCTTCCATGGAAAGTAAAAAAAAAAAAAAAAAAAAAGGGGGAAAGGAAGGGGGATCAGATTAAACAGAAGCAATGCAGGAAGTAGCAGGATATTTCAAAACCCTAAAATTATACTCAGAAAAAAATAAGAGAAAAGACTGCATCCATGGGGGGGTGGGTGTGGCGGTGGAACACAAAAAAAAAAAAAAAAAAAAAAAAAAAAAGGAGGAAAGGAAGGGTGAAAACACTTTGTTTACCTCTTGGAATAGTTCTTCCCAATGCTTAGATGCCTACTGTAGGTAAAATTCCTCTGTAGTTTGCCTTCAATCCCTATGTGAGCAATGCCAGTTCCAGGAATCAGGATGATTCAGACAACTGAAAATGCCTACTTTGAGCAGAAGGTTGATCTGTGCTGTAGATTGGATGCCACCCAACCTCACTGAATCTTAAATCCCCACTTTAACTGTCGAAGGTGGGAAACCCTATTATGGTAATTGAAAGGTGGGGCCTTCAAGAGGTGATTAGATTGCAGGACCTTGCCTTAGTGAATGGATAAATAATGGCAGTTAGGGGCATGGTTCTGAGGACTTTAAGAGCAGTAAGACTCTTACTCTCTCTGCTCAGCCATTTTCTGCCATGTGAGACCCCTGTGTCACTGTTGCCACCACCAAGACCCTCACCAGATATGTTCCCTGGACTTTGGACTTCCCACCCTCAGAAACTGTAAGCAATAAATTTGTTTTCTTAAAAATTATCCAGTTCCAAGTATTTCGTTATGAGCAATGGAAACGGACTAATACAATCTGGAACTTGTTTGGCATTATATTCAATAGCGAATAAAGGACATGTGAAACCATTTGCCTGGGCTCTGTCTCTTGGCGTCATGAACATTCTGTCTCATTGAGACCAAAAGAGCCAAAGTATGATCTTGTCCTGCGAAGAGGTGTACTCCCAAGTCCAGCAAACCTCCCGACAGTCCTATATTAATCTTTGTTGAAGTATTTACCTTGTCTCTGAAGCCAAAAACTTGAAAGTCACCTCGGACTGTCTCTTTTGCCCTCCACATCTAATTAAGTTTCTAAGCCTGCTGATTATATCTCCTAAACATCTCCTATATCCAACATTCTTTTATACTTGCACTGCCATCAATTATTTTATACTTTTACTGCCAGGTAAATAAAGTGTTTTCACCCTTCCTTTTCTCTCTTTTTTTTTTTTACTTTCCATGGAAGAAATCTAGATGAATTGCAGTTACAATTTCCTTTTGCCCTAGTTCAGATGCAAAAAAGACACATTTCCTTAGCTTAAGCCCTGTATTAGTCTGTTTTTATGATGCTATAACAGAAAACCTGAGACTGGGTAATTTATAAAGAACAGAGGTTTATTTGGCTTACAATTCTGGGACAGCTGCATCTAGTGCAGGCCTCAGGCTGCTTCTACTTATGGCAGAAAATGGAAGGCATCTGGTGGGTACAAGCAGATCACAAAGCAAGAGGAAGCAAGAGAGAGGGAGATGCCAGTGTCTTTTAAACAACCAACTCTCGTGGGAACTAATAGAGCGAGAACTCACTCAATCTAGTGCAGGCCTCAGGCTGCTTCTACTTATGGCAGAAAATGGAAGGCATCTGGTGGGTACAAGCAGATCACAAAGCAAGAGGAAGCAAGAGAGAGGGAGATGCCAGTGTCTTTTAAACAACCAACTCTCGTGGGAACTAATAGAGCGAGAACTCACTCACTACCTGCTCCCCCACCCAGGGAGAGCATTAATCCTTTCATTACAGATCCACCCCCATGACTCAAACAGCTCCCATCAATGCCACATTGGGGATCAGATTTCCACATGAGTTTTGGGGTGACAACACATCCAAACTCCATAAGGCCCTCACCATTTTTGTTTCACAACTATTTCAACAATTTCTTTTTTTTCTTTTTATTATAGCATAGTTGATTATACATTTTTGTGGGGTACAGAGTTGAATATCATTACCTGTGTGCAATATGTAATGTTCAAATCAGGATGATTAGTATAGTCAACATTAAACAATGTAATATAGTTTCTCTTGCACTTTACCAATTCCTCCATTATCTGCCTTCCCCTCCCCATTTTCCACCTCTGGGAACTTCAGTTCTGTTCTCTCTTTTCTAAAGTTCAATGTATTATTGTGATTGTTGTACCATTCTTTCTTTTCTTTTTATTTGTTTATTTTTTAGCTCCCACATATGAATGAGTACATGCAGTATTTCTCTTTCTTTGCCTGGCTTATTAAACTTAATGTGATTATTAAACTTAAATGTGATTTTCTCTACATTCATCCATGTTGCTGTGAATGTCAGTATTTCATTCTTTTTTTGTAGTGGAGTAGTATTCCATTGTGTATATATATCACATTTTCCTTCTCCAGTCGTCTGACTATGGACATTTAGTTTGGTTCCAAATCATGGCCATCATAAATAGAACTGTGATGTACATGGGGAGCAGGTATCCCTTCAGCATGATGATTCCATTCCTTTCGGTATATACCCACCAGTGAAATTGCTGGATCATATGGTAGTTCTGTCCGTAGTTGTTTGAGGAATCTCCATACCATTTTCCATAAGGGCTGCACCAACATACAGTCCCACCAACAGTATAGGAGTGTTCCCCTTTCTCTTCATCCTCACCAGCATTTCTTATTCTCTGTATTTTTTATACTGACCAATCTAGTTGGGGTGAGATGATATCTCAATGTGGTTTTGATTTGCATTTCCCTGAAGAATAGTGATGCTGAGCATTTTTTTCATGGGTCTGTTGGCCATTTATATATATCTGCCTTTGAGAAATGCCTATTCAGATCCTTTGCCCATTATTTTTTTAAATTTTATTATTATTTTTTTTACTGTTAAGTTGTTTGAATTTCTTGTATACTTTGGATATTAATCTTTGTTGGATGCATAGTTTGCAAATATTTTCTCTCACTCTGTACATTGTCTTTTTGCTCTGTTAATTGTTTCTTTGGTTGTGCAAAAGCTTTTTAGTTTGATATAATCCCATTTGTTTACCTTTCCTTTCGTTCCCTGTGCTTTTTAGGTGATATTCATAAAGTCTTTGCCCAGTCCTACTACCTGTAGTGTTTTCTTTATGTTTTCTTTTAGGCGTTTTATAATTTTGGGTCTTATATTTAAGTCTTTAATTTATTTTGAGTTGATTTTGGTATATGGTGAAGGTATAGGGTCTAGTTTCATTCTTCTACATATAGATGTTCACTTTTCCCAGCATCATTTATTGAACAGTCTTTTCCCCAATATAAATTCTTGGTGCCTTTGTTGAAGATCAGTTTGCTGTTAAGTATGTGGGTTGATTTCTGGGTTCCCTATTCTGTTGCATTGTTCTAAGTATCTGTTTTTATGCTAGTACCATGTGCTTTGGCTACTATAGCTTTGCAGCATAATATGAAATCAGGTAGTGTTATGTCTCAGGCTTTATTTTTTTGCTGTTCATTATTGCTTTGGCTATTTGAATATTACGATTTTTTTTTTCTGTGAAGAATATTATTGGTGTTTTGATGGAGATTGCATTGAACCAGTGGATCACTTTACGGACATTTTCACAATGTTAATTATTTCAATCCAAGAGCATGGAATGTCTTTCCATCTTTTTGTGTCCTCTTTAATTTCTTTTAAAAATGATTTGTAGTTCCCATTGTAGACATCTTTCACCTCTTTGGTTAAATTTATTCCCAGGTATTTAATTTTTTTGGTGACTATTGTAAATGAGCTTGCTTTCTTGATTTCTTTTTCTGCTAGTTCATTGTTGGAGTATAAGAACATTACTGATTTTTGTGTGTTGATTTTGTATACCACAACTTCACTGAAATCTTTTATCAACTGTAAGAGGGTTTTTTTGTAGAATCTTTAGGCTTTTCTATATATAGGATCATGTCATCTGCAAACAGGGACAGTTTGACTTCATCTTTTTCAATTTGGATGCCTTATGTTTCTTTTTCTTGCCTGATTGTTCTGGCTAGTACTTCAAGAGTGGGCATCCTTGTCTTCTTTCTGTGCTTAAGGGAAAAGCTTAAGAACATCGCTTTTATTGTGTTGAGATACTTTCCTTCTATACCTAATATTCTGAGAGTCCTTTTAATGAAAGGATGTTGAATTTTGTCAAATGCTTTTCCTCTGTCTATTGAGATAATTATATGGTTTTTGTCCTTGATTTTGTTGATATGCTGTATCACATTTATTTACTTATGTATGTTGAATCATCCTTGCATCCCTTGGATGAATCACACTTGATCATGGTGTATAATTCTTTAAATGTGTTGCTATATTCTATTTGCTAATATTTTGTTGAGGATTTTTGTATCTATGTTCATCAACGGTATTGGCCTGTAGTTTTCTTTTTTTGTTGTATCTTTGTCTGGTTTTAGTATCAGGGTGATGCTGCCCTCATAGAATGAGTTTGGGAGAATGGCCTCTGTTTCAATCTTTTTGAATAGTTTGAGGAGAATTAGTATTAATTCCTCTTTAAAGTTTTGGTAGAATACAACAATAAAGCCATCTATTCCTGGGATTTACTTTGTTGGGAGATGGCTGGTTAATGCTTTAATCTTGTTGCTTGTTATTGCTCTGTTCAGGTTTTCTATGTCTTCTTGGTTCAGTCTTAGTAGTTTGTATGTGTCCAGAAGTTTATCCATTTCCTCTAGTGACTATAGATTTGTTCTCTCTGTCATTCTTTCCTAAAGTATTAACCTCTTTTTAAATTTTCTCCTTCATATCCAGGATAGTTTTGCTCAGTTCATTGTGCCATCTAACTTCATCTTCTTTTATCTCGTTGAGTTTCCTTAAGGTTTTTATTCAGAATTCCTTTTCAGTCATTTCAAGGGTTTCCTGTTTTGTGAGTCTGGTACTTGAGAGTTATTGTATTCTTTTTATGGGCTCATATTTTCTTTCTATCTCTACATTGATGTCTGGTCATTTGGTACATCAGTTGCTTCTATTACTCTCCTTCCCTGGACTCCACTAGTGACCCTCCTTGTGTCAATGCAGTCAAGTGTCAGAGGTCCACCTTTACGGTGGCAGTGGTTGTGGAGGTGGCTTTGGCAGGCTTCCTGCATGACAGTGATGGCTCCAACAGCAGCTGGCTGCCCGCACAATGATGGTGGCTGCCAGTGGTTGTGGCAACTGCAGCAGTGGTAGTTGCAGTAGCTAACCACTTGGCTGCAGTGTCCACAGTGTGGCCCATGCAGCTATGGTGTCTGCAGTGGCAGTGGGGTTACTTCATGGTGGCAGCAATGACAGCAGCTGCAAGTGCTTCCCTGATATCTCTGGTGTCCTTGGCAGCAGTGGAGTTAGCTTGTGGGGGTGACAGAGGTGCTGATGGCTGTAACCACCTCATTCATGTCTGTGGTGTCCTCAGCAGCAGCAGGGTTACATCATGGGGGCATCAGGTTGCCTGCAACTGCAACTGCCTCCTTTGCATCTGCAGTATCTGCAGAGGCAGTGGGGATAACTGGTGTGGTAACAGGGATGCAAGCAGCTGCAACTGCCTCCCTCATGTCTGCAGTGTCCTTGGTTGCATCCTTGGTAGTATGTCGTTACTTGATGGGGGCAGCAGGGGTGCCAGCAGCTGCAACTGCCTCCCTCATATCTACAGTATCCTTGGCAGCAGTGCTGGTGGCTGTAGCCATCTCCCTCACATGTGCACTGTCCTTGAGGGCAGTGGGGTTACCTCGTGGGGTCAGTAATAATGCCAGCAGCTTCAGCCTTCTCTCTCATCTCAAGTGTCTTTTAACAGCAGTCGGGTTATCTCATAGCAGCTGTCTCCCTTGCATCTGCAGTGTCCCTGGCAGCAGTGGGGTTAACTCACAGCAACAGCAATGGTGGCAGTCATTGAAGCCACCTCCCTCATATCTGCAGAGTCTGTGGCTACAGTGATGGGCAACCTGCACACTGTTGCTCTGTGGGGAGCTGCTCTGTGATGGGCGATGATTCTGGGACTGGACAATGGCTCCAGCGACTACAGTGCCAGTGGCGGTGGGCCTGTTTCAATCTTCTGTGGGAAGAATGTGCCCTGGTACCTCTAGTCCACCATCTCCCCGGAACTCCTTAACAACTTCCCAGTTGGGCTCCTTTTTTGAAAAATTGACACATGATAGATTAGGCATATTTTGGGGGGTACAACGTTGACTACCATCACCTGTGTACAGCGTGTGTTGATCAAATCAATATTATTAGCATGTTAATTATTACAAATTGTAATTATTCTTTATGCCCCTTACCCTATCTCTCCCCACCTCTCTCTCCCTCTCCCCCAACCTCTAGTAACCATAGATTTGTTCTGTCTTTCTGAAAGATCAACGTATTGTTGTGGTTTCTTTCCTTCTTCCTTTCTTTCCTTCTTTCTTAGCTCCTACTTATGAATGAGGACATGTGGTATTTCTCTTTCTGTGTCTGGCTTAATTCACTTAACAACTTCCTAATTGGGCTCTTTGCCTTTATTTTTACCTCTCCTCCAAAACATCTTCCACTTTTTCTCTTGAATGAGTTATCTAAAACGCTAAACTTACCACGTTTCTCCTCACTTAAAAATGTTTTAGACCTATTCCCCAGTACCTACTGAATACACTTCAAGCTACATATGACTCTTCATAATCTGTCTCTTTTTCAGCCTTATCTCTACATTCCACTTCAAAATCAGAAATATACTATTTGCAATTCTCCTTTGATGAACATCGCCCTGCTTCTGGGCACTACTCTTCCCACAGACTCCATCCCAATGTTACTGTATAAGTGTTTATGTTATGTGTCCCCTTGGCCACAGTTGATCAGTCTGGGGCTATCATAGTTCAGGAATCTCAAATCTAGACTAAGAGATTTCAGCCCAACCTGGTTGTTTTCTTATGCTGAGTACTATAAAATTCAGAGCTGTTGGCAGCAGCTGTTTTTCTGCCATATGGTCTGGGAAAGAAAAAATGCTGGTCTGTTATGAAAAATGAAGCAGACACATAAATAGATGCAGGGATGAGAAAGGGAGACTTTACACAGCAGCTGAGTTCCTAGCTCCAGCTTATTTCTTGAAGCTCACTTGCTGTCTTGTTCTTGGGTTCCATAGACACTATTCTAACCTTGTGCTAAATTCCTTTTGTTGCTTTAGCTAGTTTGAGTTGAATTGCTTTTTCTTGCAAATAAACATACTGCTTTCCTTTATCATACCACTTAACACTACTGTATCTTTGCTTATTCTTTTCCCTTTGGCCAGAAAACTGTAGTTCCTTTTATAACCATTTGGCCTGAATAATTCCTATTTGTAATGGAGAAGACATCACTAGGCCCTTTTCCTGTACCAGGAAAATACTTGTCTTCAATACCCTGCACTTATCTCATTCCTTCTCAAGAAAAGAATACTTATATTATAGGTCAGATGGCATGACCCTGATTGGGTCAGATTTAATAATACGTGGGGTGAATGTTTTCAAATAGGCTCAATGCCTATATATGGTCCTTCCTTTTCTTTTCCTCCTCTGTCTCTTCTGTGGGTACTGTAAGAGAGCCAGGGCCTATGTTGAAGCAGTTCCAGCTATACTCTTCTCTCTCTCTCTCTCTGTTTAAGAATACTGGCATTGATTCAGATTCCCATGTGATATGACTGGTCAGAGAACAGTAAAATTAGGTTTTGAGCTTGCGGACAGAAATACCATTAAGGAACCTCACTAAGGTGTCACGTGAGCCACCTTTCAACCATACTTTCCCATAGCTCTACACGGAGACGTTTTTTGCAGTTCCTGATGTTTAGCAATCACAATTGCAGCTGGTATTAGAAGGAAAATAGATTCTGAGGTAGAATACTTGGGAAGTAGATACTTGGGAAATATAGCCTGAAGAGGTAGCTGCTCTTCTACTGAAGCTAGATTAGAAGGTAGAGTCCCACACAGAGAAAGCAAATTTCTCCTTATAGCTAGCCAGGAAAGGTCCTCTATAGATAGAAATAATTTTGGACTCAAGATGGCGATGGGTCTGGAGCGGCCATGCCAGGAGACAGCGCGACCCTGAGAAGTGTACGCTGTGATACCAGAGTACTATTTGCATTTCCAAGAGCAACAAAAAACGAATAAATCTTTGAACAACTAACCTACAATGACGAAAAAGCAACTACAGATTTAAGGTTTTTGGGCCGTCACAAAAGAAGATTCCTGAGAGTGCCCAAGCCGTGCTGCAGGATTGAGCGAGCAGCCCGAGACAACAAAGGCCAAGTAAGTCAGCAGAGATGACACAGAAACGGAGTGGAAGGCGCCGGACCAGCCCAACTCTGTGAGCTCTTTGAGTCTCCCCCAGTCCAGCCCCACTTGCG
>NW_007736719.1:60457-61036 GCF_000696425.1 Galeopterus variegatus
AAAACAAGAACAATCCAAACGTAAAGTTAGCAGATGGAAAGAAATCATCAAGATCAGAGCACAACTTAACGAAATTGAAACCCAAACAACAATACAAAAGATCAAGGAATCAAAAAGTTGGTATTTTGAAAAGATAAATAAAATTGACAAACCACTAGCACGGCTAATAAAAAAAAAAGAGGAGAGAAGATTCAAATAACAAAAATTAGAAATGAAGAAGGTGATATTACAACTGACCCAAATGAAATACAAGGAATCATCCGAGCCTACTATATACAACTATAGGCCAACAAGTTCGAAAATCTGGAGGAAATGGATAAATTTCTGGACACACACAAGCTCCCAANCTCAGTTCGGAAGAACCCCAAACTGATTTCTGGTTGGGAGAGGGGAGCCCAGAGCGCTCTGGAGCTAGATTGAAGTTGCCGGAGAGCACTCCCAGAGGGCGCTTGAGTCAACCCATGCTGGGGGGATTCAAAGAGGAACTGTGTATTGTGGGTCCCTGCCCCGAGGAGCTAACACCCTGGAGTTGGAGATAACTTTACTACACAGATAGCTGCAGCACTGGGAGGAAAGTGA
>NW_007736720.1:0-9078 GCF_000696425.1 Galeopterus variegatus
ACGGGCCATAATAATCATATACAGTGTATATTGACAAAATAAAAAAAATACATTAAAAAAAAAAAACAAATTGGGATTGGGATTTGATTGGAGGGAGATTCTCTGTTGCTGCCCTTAAGGATAGAGCAGACCACATGGCGAGGAATACATATGGAGTCCAGAGCCTAGAGTGACCACTTACTGACAGCTAGTGAGGAAATGGGGACAGTCCTACAATGGCAAGGCACCAAATTCTGTCACAAGTACAGGATCTGGAAAGAGGAGCTTGAGCTTCAGATGAGAATGCAGCATGGCTGACCCCTTGATTCCAGCCTCGTGAGACCCTGAGCAAAGAACCCAGCCATGGTGTGCCCAGACTTCTCACTTCCAGAACTGTGAGATAATAAGGAGGTATTTAAATCTCTAAGCTTGCAGTAATTTGTTAGGCAACAAGATGAAACTAATAAATTATTCAACTACCATTCAAAAAATGTCCATTAAAAACATCAGAATTTTTTTTTACCATTTTCAGAAGCCTGACTTTCCAAAAGAGTCATTTTCAGTGAAATTACTTATGCATTTCAAATAGATACTTGAGAACATAAACGGTTGCTATAAATTATAAACTGACTAAAGCATACTGAGGACAATATGAACAGCCTTTTGAGTATGGCAAATACTCTTCCATAAAAGATGTTTATGTTTAAAGTTGTATGTTATTGTGACTTACAGTAAATTCTCTCAAACATACATTCTAGAAAGGATTGAAGCTATTCGTTAGTTTAAATTGCTACATAGCAGAAATAATACTGTAATCTACCTTGTGTAGTGGACTAGCTCTGTGACCTTGAGCAGATTTTTCAGTGTGCTGAGCCTTAGTTTTCTCATCTATAAAAGATCAATAACTCTCTTTTGTTGTATTATTTCATTTTGATAAAGAGTTTGGCTCTGGAAATACATTTAAGTACTCTTGGCTTCAATGTGTTTCCATAGTTACCCATGAAAATTAGGTGCTCCCGTATCATGTTATCTTCCAGGTTCAAATACTAATGTCAAATATTTGAGAAAAGGGAAGGTAAAAAAGAAGACAAATCCTTTTCCAAGTTTAGTTTTTAATTTGATTTGATTTGATTTTTTTATTTGATTTTTAAAATGAAGGAAATTGGATTCATGTGCTTGAAACCTTTTTTAATAAATTGCTTTTAATAGAAAATGCATGCACATGATATAGAATTCAAAAAGCACAAAAGGATATACCATAAAAGGTAAGTCTACCTTTCATCCTCATTCCCCAGTTCCCCTTTATGAAGGGATCTGTTCCATGTTCTTGTGTATCCCTCATGTTCCATGTTCTTGAGGATCCCTCATATCCTATTCGTTCATAAGCATATTTGTATATAAACTCATCTTTTTACACAGGTAAGATTTAATACCTAGTTTGTATGCTGGCCTATTACCTAACTTAGAGCTATTATTTTCTGATTTCCAGGACAATGCAACATGCCCCACTGTCCTACTTTGAAATAAGATGCTCAGTAGCAAGGCAGGAACATTGCTGAATTAAGACAGTGTGTTTCCTTCCTTCACTTACACATTATTTATAGATTTTCTTTCCCTTTAAAAAAGTTAGGCATATTTTGTTTTATTAAATATATATTAATAACAACTTCAGAATGGTCTGGTATTTTAAGAACACAAGCCAAACATTATTAGATATGTAGGTCTTTTAAGGATATGATAAAATAACCTCTGGTCTTAATCCTCCCCACCTGATTTTTCTTCACGGAGACATTCATCTATGCTTAACTCAGGTTATTTCAAATTAACAGTTCCCAAATAAAAGAGCTAACAAAACACGGCTAGGCATAAGGAGAACTGTATTTTGACAGTCTCCCAATTCTTTATAACTATCATGATTTTTTTGCTCTCTAATCAAAATTGCATGAGTTCAATAGTTCACTTATTATTTCAGATTTAATAAAGATACATTTATTTGGAAACGATTTTGTCAGGATGCCTAGGCATTTAATATAAAAATAAACTATGATTTGCTCTTCTATACATAAAAAAAAGTTCCATGGAAGCTGCAGTATTCCAGGAGATATCAAAACTCTCATATTTACAGATAACACTTCCAATTGCTATACTGATTGTATTTTTCAAATCTGTGTTATGTATGACTTCATTTTTAGCAGCCTGAATAAAAGTGGAAAGGTGGAAGTAACACTCAAAACTTTCCCATAGTAATTTTAAAGAACTATATTAGTTACAGTGAAAAGTCTTTCTTTGCGTTGAAAAATGCTTTGGCTCAGCAGTCCTCTCCCCTTTCCATGGCATTCTTTCCAGCCACCCGCAGTCCACAGAGAGGTGGCAGAAGACAGAGGATATTGAAATAGAAAGACATAGTACCCGTCACCCTTCATTCAAGACTTCATCTACTAAAAGGAGATCACTTTACAAAGCTCCAGCAAGCAGACATTACTCAGACTGTGGCTAAAATCATCAGCAGGAAAGATGCCAGGAATACCTTAGGGTAACATAAGGTGGTGCTCAGCTACATAGTACCCGTCACCCTTCATTCAAGACTTCATCTACTAAAAGGAGATCACTTTACAAAGCGCCAGCAAGCAGACATTACTCAGACTGTGGCTAAAATCATCAGCAGGAAAGATGCCAGGAATACCTTAGGGTAACATAAGGTGGTGCTCGGCTATGTGTGTGTGTGTATTCCACCCGTGTGTGTGTGTGTGCGTGTGTGTGTGAGTGTGTGTTTCAGTCACTGCACTTTTCTTCTAAATCATTTCTCTAGATTGGGTATGTCGGTAAAAAAAAAAAACAACTCTTCCTTTAAAAGTCTCCATTCAGAACATTTGGACGCATTAATGTCAAGAACAGAAATGAAGTGATGCAAAGAACAGATGGGAGCTGCCACAGGTTGCTGGGGGTCAGACTCTAGTTGCATTGCTATCAGTCACACTGGCAACTTCCACCCTTCCATAGTCAGATGATTTGATTCACCTTTTGTGCAAATGTCAAATCAACATTCCAGGAAAGACACAGGAGAAGAGCCATTTATGCCAGGAATCCTTTTATTAAGGATATCATAGATCTGGCATTCTTTTTTTGAAAAGGAAATTAAAGATAAATGTTTGTATTATCTGAGCAGATGTATTTGGTTTCATTCATTCGATTATTTTTTGCTCACTTTTCCACAGTTCACAAGCAGTCTTCTAGACACTGAGGACACAGAGATGAGTAAGACGGAGTATCTGCCCTCAAGAAACTCAGGAGAGTGCAGGACGAGCTGATTAGGGTTAGAGAACATAGGTATGTGAATGACAATGGCAAAGCAATTGTGAAAAAACTAAAAGGATTTTTCCCAAAGTGCTGTCATATTGCAGAGCAAGGGTAGGGAAAAATAATAAGGCATGTGCATGTGGGGCAGGGGTTGTATCTGTGAGAGAGAGAGAGAGAAAGGTGGAGTAGCCTCAGTCAATCCTCCAACAATTAGTTTGTCATTCACAGAAAGCAAGTCACAGAAAGTCAGAATCACCAAATAATAAAAGACGAGCCAGCATTTGGGGTTTGCTGCCTTGTTTCTCTGAGTGACAAGCCTGAAATAAATATGTAAAAGGGTAAAAAAAAAAAAAAGAATCACCAAATAACCAATATGACTTATGCCCACTTTGTTGAAACCAAAGGATTAATTTGCCAAACAAATTAATGAATTAGATTAATTTCCATAATTTGTAAGGAAGAGCCTTTTTGAATATATGTATAATCTCTTGAATGGATTCTCCTATGAACACGTTCTGTGAAAAGCCCAGGTAATTATTTGGTTAGGGGACAGTGAGGTGGTGGGGCTGGAGTGGACAAGATGAGGCCACACACTTTCCGGAAAGTACAAGCGGAGGGCCCTCGGAATGCCTCTCCAGAAACTTGAAATTTTATCCTAACAGACACCAATTAAATAAAATGCCATAACCAGGGAGATTTTTACAGTAAATAATATATAGAAGCTTCCAAAAATATATTTGAAAACATCCAGATATTATTTGTGGCAACAGTAAAGTGGTACTATAGTCTCCTCACTGAGTTTTATGTTCATTTAAAAATTAGCCTCTTTTTTTTCTTCTCCTAGTAAAGACTGCTTTTTCTTTGTGGGTGTGAAAATCCAGTCACCAGGAAAATTAAGTTAAAATAATTAGGTTGTTTAGAGAAATAGAGTACATTGACAGAGCTAACTGTGCAAATTCAAATGTATATACTTGTTTAATAGAAAAACATATACATTTGAATTATCATTCTTCTATTAGAATACAAAAAAATCCATTTTTATTTTATACAAATTAAATCATTTTTCCAAAGAAGACAAATTAATAGTTAATACACAGTATAATAGAGAATGCTTACTCGCATGTAGCATGTGAATAAAGCAGTTTTTCAATTGTTACTATTAATGAAACACTGTATGTAAAAGATGACAGAAAAACTGGAGATTATAGGCATAAAAAATTATAAAACATTTTATAAACAAGACTAATTTTTAGTAGTAAAAATTGATTTTTCTATACTAAGAAAACTGACTAGTGTGATTCGCCAAAATTTCCTGGATAATAACTATGATAAATCTCCCTAGATAGATTTATCTCTAAATTCAATGTAATTTCAATAATATTTTTGAAAATAAAAGTGGATGAGCTGATTTTAAAATTCATTTGAAACAGATGTTATGGAAGCATAATTTAAAATATTTGAAAAATAAGAATTGTAATACTGTCTTACCAACCATCAAGTGTACTATCAAGCTATAGTAATTAAACGAATGTAATGAGTAATTTAAACAATGGGCTAATGAAAAAACACATAGTTTAGAAACAGATCCATAAGTATATGGAGATATAATTTATTATAAAAGTGCATTTCAAATTACTGGAGAGAGAACTAGTGCTAACAGATTAGGAGAAAATACCTATGTAATACATATTTTCAATATAATATGTTATCTGTTTATTCAAATATAACATATTTACATACATAATATTTTCCATTTTTTATTGTGGTAAAATATATATAACATAAAATGTGCCATATTAATCATTTTTAAGTGTACTGTTTAGTGGCATTAAATACATTCACATTGTTCTCTAAGCATCACCACCATCTGTCTCTAGGAAACTTTCATCTTCCCAAGTTGGTACTCTGAACACATTAAACAATAACTCTCCATTTTACTCTCACCCTAGCCACTGGCAACCACTATTCTACAGTCTGTCTCCATAAATTTGACTACTCTAGGTATCTCATATAAGTGGAATCATATTGTGTTTGTCCTATTATGACTGGCTTATTTCACTCAGGATAGTGTCTTCGAAGTTCATCCATGTTGTAACATGTATCCGATGTCCTTTTTTAAGGCTGAATAATATTCCATTGAATGTTTTTAATCCATTCATCTGTCAGTAGACACTTGGGTTGCTTCCACCTCTTGGATATTGTGAATAATGCTGCTATAAACATTGATATACAAGTATCTACTCGAGTCTCTGCTTTCATTTATTTTGGGTATGTACCCCAAAGTGGAATTGCTGGATCATATGGCAATTCAATGTTTAATCATAGATAAAGTTTTATAAATAGGTAAAATAAAGTTGGTATCCATAATATGCAAAGAACTCCTACAAATCAATAGAAAAAAACCAAATACTAAAAATAACATGTACAAAAAAAATTCCAATACATAATAATGAAAACAAAGATGTTCATTTTTACTAATAAAATTCATTTTTGCCTGTTAAATTGGCAAAATTTAAGAGGTTGATAATATTTCTTGTCAAAGTTGTAATAAAAGAGCCCTCCACATACCGATGAGAGTGTAAGTTGTTAAAGCCCTCTATAGCAAGCAATTAGCAGTAACCATCCAAATTTTAAGTGTGTCTGTTTTTATTCAGCAGTTCTACTTAGAAAAATCAAGATTATAGAACTAATGATTAATGTGCATATAATAAGTTTTTTCACTGTTTGTAAAAAGAGGAAAAAATAGCCTAAATAAATAGGTGATTAAATAATTGATGATTAGTCACACTATGAAATCCTATGTAGCCATTAAAAGAATGAGGTAGGGCCAACCCCGTGGCGCACTCCGGAGAGTGCGGTGCTGGGAGTGCAACAGTGCTCCCGCTGCAGGTTTGGATCCTGTATAGGGATGGCCGCCAGTGAGCTAACTGGATGAGCGCAGTGCAGCCAGTCACAAAATAAATAAATAAATAAATAAATAATGAGGTAGACCTGTAAGATCTCTACAACAAAATGAAAAGTGAAAAAAATGCAAGCAAAAAATTTGTGATTTTATTTACATGACCATGTTTACATGATATGTGTAAATTACATGTATCATGAGGTAGACCTGTAAGATCTCTACAACAAAATGAAAAGTGAAAAAAATGCAAGCAAAAAAATTTGTGATTTTATTTACATGACCATGTTTACATGATATGTGTAAATTACATGTATATGTATTTAAATTAAGATTAAACTATTAACAATGTCACCTTGGGGAAGAGGAGTAGGAGTGATGAAGGGTGAATTAGAATTCATGTTTTACAAGATATACATTATTTGAACGTTTTATAATGAGAATGTGTATGTTGTGTATAATTTTTTAAATATTATTGGGGACTAGTTTAGATATAATAAACAACTCATATTTAAACTGTACAATCTCATGAATTTATACAGGCATATGTACCCATGAAACTCCCACTGCAATCAATATACCAAATTGTGGAAAATTTTGTTTAAATCATTGAACATTTATATTTTTTAAAATATAGAAATATCACAAATAAAATAACTAAGCCTTCATTAAAAAAAGTATACAGAAAAAACTGAAAAGTCATCTTTCTCTTGCCCTTTGCCTACCCTCAAACTTCGCTTACACATGCTATGGAGATCAGCCTCAGCCCTCTCACTAATGCCATGTGTCATCCTAAGAAGTGCTCTGAAAAGCCTTATTTGCTGGTTTTCACTAATTTCTTGGGCTACTTCTGGATGGCAGCCTCCGAAAGGGTAAAATAAATGGGAAACATGATCTTACAGTCCAATCGATTTCAGAAATAATCTAATTTCCTGCACAAGCACAAAAATTCTAAAACATCTCTGAAAGATAGCTGTGTATACCAATGGCTAGATTGCTTAAGCAATTGGAACTAGTGAAACATTCATTTATATAAATCAGGGTTTTATCAACCTCAGCACTATTGATATTTTGGGCTGGATAATTCTTCATTGTGTTGGGGTTGTCCCGTACATTACAGGATGTTTCGTAACATCTTTGGTCTCCATCCACTAGGTGCCAACAGCACTCCCTCCTCCTGAATTGTTACAACCAAAAATATCTCCAGACATTGCCAAATAACAATTGCCCCCAGTTGAGATCCATTAGTATAAATTGTTGCTAAAAGTTAATCATCAAAATTATCTTATATGGAACAGTTCAAATTATCTTTATCCATATTTTTTTATCTTAATCTGTATCTACTTTCCATAAGCACACAGGAATAGTAGAGAAGTAGTTTATGCCATATTGCAACACTAAAGGGACTGACTGTTGACACAGGGTTAGGTGTAAAGCCAAAGACAGCACTGAAAAGAAAAGCCAATTTGACTCTTCATCAGGGCTGCCTGTTTTCCACTTTTCTGCCATTCTTGTATAACAGAGTTTCTAAGAACTAAACTGGAGAACTTCCATTTTTATACTGTTCCTTATTCCTTTTTTTATTTCAAGCTAATTAGAAGAGAACACAGCAACCTCAAAATTAATAAGCCATTCACACTGGAATTTGATATGAAAATTATCATTCAATGACTAGATGTGAGCATTTAATATTTTCTTGGACTCCATCCAGGAAAACGGAAGAATGTTACCAAGTGTAGCATAAACCTGTTTCTCATTTCCTGTAGATATCCTTTAAAGATTCTTTTTCAAACAGGATTTCCAGTTCTATTATTTTCTTAACATGTGATTGATGCAGAAGTGATATATATTCAATATGTGGAATTTAACCTCTTTCCTTCAAATAAACTCTTTTACTTTAAATCAAAATAAATAAAAAATGACATCCACAGAGGTTCAATAAAGACATCTTTTTGTAATCATTGAAGAAATAAGAAGAGCCAATTATTTAGTGTTTCGGTAATGTAGCTTCAGATTTAATGACATAGCTTAATGGATGGTGCTTGAAAAGTTTTGATTTTTTAATACTGAGCAAAATTATATGACTTGTCTGAGAACTAGGGTTTACATTGCATTTGCAATCAGTTCCAGTTAAAGCAAAATATAAAACCAATTATAGAGATGTCTGCAATAGGAAATTTGATATGTTAGTGAGTTCTTAGTTTTATAGCTATACATGGCCTGACTCTTAAAATAAAATAAACTTTCATGCTCGATTATTATTTCATGCTCATTTATTATTAATATTATAATAATAATACAGTGACCATATACTCATTAAACACTATGTGGAAGACATTGTATTAAGCCAGTTACATACATTAAATTTGTATATACTTAGATCTCCCCAAATGTTATTCCCTCAGCTATGGTGACATCGGACAAGATAAACAACTTCTGTAAGTCTCAATCTCATGTGTGTAGTGAGGATAACAGCAGTACCTTTATCACTGGCTGATTACGAAAATGAAATATTTATTAGTAGTAGTGATAATGTTAGGAGCAATAGTCAGCACCGTATTTAAATTATAAAATTAAACGCATTCACGTAATTTTTAAGTAGAATTATTGTAGTACAGTAAGGCTTCTCAGAAAACCTATATGGTTATAAGAATAAGCATATTGCTTTATTACCATACATTATTATTTTGAAACTGTGTCCCTGAAGTATATTGTTTGCAAAAGTGCCTGTCATAATTTCCTTCTCATATTTATGCTTTTGGGAAATCCCCTCTCACACTTACTCTGGGCTTAACCATGTAACTTGCTTTGGCCAATGAGACAACAGTAAACGTGACACAATCCGAGACTTGTAAAGTGCTCATGCATTTGCAGCTTGCTCTGTCTTGCTTCTACTGAAAAAA
>NW_007736720.1:9786-10203 GCF_000696425.1 Galeopterus variegatus
GGGATGCCTGCACACTCAACAGGATGGCCAGAGCCAAGGTAAAAAATAAATGTAAAAGAGAAGTAAAGAAACACAAAATGAAGCCTGACCTGTCTACTTTAAACCATGAGTTCCTTCGCCTTTCCCTGGAACCCTTTAATTCCAATGTCTGTTTTAACCATCCAATATTCTATCATTTTCTTTCTATTGCTATTACAGACATCTTGAGTAAAGGTACCACATATGAAATTTTTCTTGTGTTCTCCCACAGTTCCAAGTAATCCCCTTAGTAATAGTTTTTATGATAATTATTATCTGCATTGTGCACCAGACACTGTGCTAGTACTCTGCATAAATTAATTCATCAATTTAAACCTTACAATACTTCTAAGGTAGGTAGCATCCCCATTTCACAGATTTAGGAACTGAATCTTAAAG
>NW_007736720.1:12169-14462 GCF_000696425.1 Galeopterus variegatus
TGGGAAGCAAGCATGTATGGAAAAGTTAGGAAAACTAGCGTAATGCAGAGGTTTTGCTTTTTTAAGTGTCACTTTAAAATCTTGTTGGACAATGACACTTCCTAATGGGAAAAGTGTCACACCCACGATGGTTTAATAAGTCACAAAGCTTCATCTGCCAGAAGAAGGTGTGGTGTGGAGTACAGTGTGGTGTTTTCCACAAAGAGAACAATGTATCTCCTGACACAGGCTTCAAGAGCTTGGACTGAGTCCTGTGATGATGAAGCTGGGAAAGCTGTAAGAAAAAAAGAGCTAAAACCTCATAGGTGCTGAAGGCTGAAGTGGAACTGGAAGTAGAAAGAGGCATTCGTTCCCATTGTGCAAAGATATCTCACCATGTTTTGAAAATGGCAGAGATGGTGTTGGGAAGGCCACAATGGCGAGGTAGGGGAGGCAGAAACCACAGCACCTGGTTCCTCTACCAGGTGGAAGTAGCAAAGGAAATGGAAGTGGTGGACTCCATGGTACTCATCAAAACAGGATTGAGGAAGAGGAATATACCTCCAAAGCTGCATGGTGACAGGCCACATATGTTTGTGAGTTCCTAATGATCTTCAGGGGAACTCCCAGAAATACCTGAGAGGTAGACCGCTATGAGTCTGGGGAAAGAAAGCAATAAAACTCAGTTTATGCAAATCACAGCAACATATAGTATACAAGGGCTTAGTGCTCCTAAAGCTACCACAGATCAAGCACTATGGAGAATCTGAAGAAGGAAGAAACAATCTTCAGTATTGTTAGGAATTAGACAAGGTTCCTCAGTGAAGCTGACTTGGAGCTGGGCATCAATAAACAAATATGATTTGAATGTGAAGAGGCAGGCAGCATGGAAACCAGTGGATGAAAGCCTTGGTGTGAAGGGCACAGTCTGATAAGGGTGCAGCAGAATTGTACAGAGTGAGTCTGGAACAAGCAATCCAGCATGTTGGCAGAGTTCCTAGAAAANTACAATACTTCTAAGGTAGGTAGCATCCCCATTTCACAGATTTAGGAACTGAATCTTAAAGGGGTAAAATAATTTTCCCAATTTAGACTGTAACTAATTTATGGAGCCAGTTTTCATTTTTTGTTTTTGTTTTTTGAAGCCAGTTTTGGAGCCCAGATCTTTGTGACCGCAATTGCAATGTTCTTACCCACTGTGCATCGCTGCCTACCAGCATTCACATGCAGTTCTTCTGAGTGTGTACTGTGTGGTAGTTAAAGCCATGCGCTTAGATACAAATCCCCATATCAGCATCTTTAGTATACTAAACTTGAGCAACTTCCTTAATTTCTCTGGGCTCAGCGACCTCATTAGTAACATGGTTTATACTCAGATCTCTGAGTGTAACCCATAGATATAACAATAAGAATAACCTACTCAAAATAATACAGAGGAGGTTTTAACAAATTGATTATTTACAAAGGTGAGGTCTAAGTATAGGAGAAACCACCACATATGGTGAAGGACTCTAAGCCTGATAATAGTGGGTTCATACCACCCCTAGTCTGAAGGGAAGAGGGAAGGAGCAAAGGAGATCCTGGAAAGAAAAGCATCTTGAGAAGACCTTTGACCTTCAGGAGAGGGTCCCAGTCTGACCCAGGCAACACCATGATGAAGCATCCAGATGACTGGCCCTCATCCCTCTCTCTTCTCTCATCCTGTTCTCCTCCCAGCACTGCCCAGTAACCAAGCCCCCACAAACCAGGGGGAGCCCCATGGAGGCCGTTCATGTGGATAAGTCACTGGGCCAGAGAGCAGGTGGGGAAGGATTGAGAATGGAACTACAGGAGCAACTGGAAGACACTGGGTCACATATTGAAATAATAGTGATACATCCTTTCAGAATTTTAATAATAATTAAGCAAGCTAATAAATATAAAACTCTAGAAGTAGTGTGTAGCACTCAATAAATATTAGATATTATTGTTTTAACTCATTCATTTATTTATCAAATAAATGTTTATTGAGAACTTACTGTGCTCTAGGCTATGTGGACATGAGCTCTGTCCTAAGTGAGCTTATAGTCCAGTGATGATCATATGACATCAACACAGCGTGAAGATTTCAGCAAGAGCCTTAGCTATACCTAAAGTTGGGAAGCAAGCATGTATGGAAAAGTTAGGAAAACTAGCGTAATGCAGAGGTTTTGCTTTTGTAAGTGTCACTTTAAAATCTTGCTGGACAATGACACTTCCTAATGGGAAAAGTGGCACACCCACGATGGTTTAATAAGTCACAAAGCTTCATCTGCCAGAAGAAGGTGTGGTGTGG
>NW_007736720.1:16331-17741 GCF_000696425.1 Galeopterus variegatus
CTCATTACTGGAGGCTACAAAGAACAGCTCAGGAAAGAAAACAACAACCAAAACACCACTGGAATTAGCATAAGAAAGCAAAAGAAATATTTGAGAGAGACTGAGTTCGATTACGACCCTAGAAGAGAACGTTTGTCCTGATGCGAGTGTTGACATGAGTATGCTGTCTATGCCACCATGATTTCTTAGGTGTGGTCCTCCTTTCCACAGGAGAGAGTCTTCTCTTGGCTGGGCACACAGTAGGTGTGCAGTCAGTTTTCAAAAGTGACTAAATGAAGAAATAAATAAGTGAATGACTGGTTCTTCTTAAAGTTTAAAGAATAGTAAAAAGGGATGCTAGCAGAGTCTTTTACCCAGAATAAACACTCACAAAATGCCTGTTGATCTGATTTAAACATATGGGTCACAGGATATATTTGTCTGTGATCTTCCTGTATCCCACACCATCTTGCCAACCGGAAGCTCTCACATTGACGTCTGGTCCTTGGATTTCAGGCTATTTTTCCTAATCTCAGATCTTTTTCTCACCTGCTGATGTGCTCATGCACAGTGCTGAACAGCACAATCAGAACTGTTTGATGGTGACTGTGCCCTAAGAAATAGTTCAAATCAAAGCTAATTTATCCACTAGGCATTACAGTGCCATAGAGGCTATGAATTTTTCAAGAGCTAAATATGTGTGAGAAAANCAAGGTTCCTCAGTGAAGCTGACTTGGAGCTGGGCATCAATAAACAAATATGATTTGAATGTGAAGAGGCAGGCAGCATGGAAACCAGTGGATGAAAGCCTTGGTGTGAAGGGCACAGTCTGATAAGGGTGCAGCAGAATTGTACAGAGTGAGTCTGGAACAAGCAATCCAGCATGTTGGCAGAGTTCCTAGAAAACCAGCCTTAGGAATGTGGTGATCATTCCATAAGCAGCTGGAAATTTTCAAGGGAGAAAATGAAAGAAGGAGCGCTGTGAGCTTGATGAATATGTAGTACCAAAGCAAAATGAGGAGAAACCAAAGCAAGAGAAATAGCTCGATGTTTACTTAAAATAGCTTCCTAATAGAAAATAAATACATATAATGTTATTTTTAGGTGCCAAACACTGTCATTAATAACACTGCAACCATGGCTACCATTATTTAGCACTGGGGTCAATGAGACATGTGATATCTCATATAGTCTTTTTAATAGCCTTGTGGACTAGATATTTTTATTTGCACTTTACAGAGAAAGAAACTGTAAATCAAGAGAGATGTGCCCCGAGCTCCACACATGTGGAGTCGTGTTTTGAACCTCAATTATCCTCTTAATCACTATAGGGCCAAAAATTCTACTGAAAAACAATTAGAGGGAAATAAAACTATTACTGAAGTAATTGCTCCAAAAAATACCACGTACTCTGAATTAAAAAAAAAAAAA
>NW_007736720.1:19336-20450 GCF_000696425.1 Galeopterus variegatus
GTTTGATGGTGACTGTGCCCTAAGAAATAGTTCAAATCAAAGCTAATTTATCCACTAGGCATTACAGTGCCATAGAGGCTATGAATTTTTCAAGAGCTAAATATGTGTGAGAAAATTTGTTGGCTTTACTTATTAAGGAAAAAATATACAAAATGTAGCATTACAGCACATTGTCAGTTTTATTTATTATTAAGCTTAATGGTTTTATATTGTTAAATTTATGGATCTACTGTTAGACGTAAAAAGAAAGAGAGATAAAGAAATAATACCAACTAATAAGTAGAGGGAATGAAAACAGAAGATCGTATTTTTATAATACCAAGTGTTATAACTGATTCAGGCAAGGATCACCAATGAATGCTATAATCATTAGGTAAAAGTTTATTGACATAACCTCGGTCTATTTTTTTCACAGTGCCAAAGTTCCCTCTTTTTCCACATTAATTCATAATTGCAAAAGGGGACAATGTACCTTTACAATGGAGAGATCTGGGGTTACCGCACTTACCAAGTGGTCAAGTCTAGCACTCTGACATTGGAACACCCTGAAATGAGCCTTTCCTGATGTAATGCAATATGAAGGTCACAGTGCCACTGTAACATAGTCTTCCAGAAATGTTGAAACTGAAAATAATCAAGAATTTAGACCTAACTTCCAGTTTATAAGAAATAAAGGAGATAGAGGTACAAGTTAGCCACCATTAAGAAGAAATACACTAAATCCAGAATGGAAGCGCTCTAAAAGACTTGAAAAAGTCAACATCATGAGAAGAAAAAGGGTTCTATATTAAATGATAAAAAGAGTCATACCAAATACAACTCTGAAACTTCACTGATCCTAGTTCAAAAAATCAGCTACGAATGACATTTGAAAAGGGACTACATATTAGAAGATAATAGAGAACTTATGTTAATTTTCTTGTGTGATAAAGGTGTTATAATTATGTAGAAAGTGCATGCTAAGGATTTAGGGGTGATGCATTATGATACTTGACAACTTACTTTCAAATGTCAGCCAAAAAAGGAGATATATCTATATCTATATCTATATCTATATATATCTATATCTATATCTATCTATCTATCTATCTATCTATCTATCTATCTATCTATC